>NC_063335.1:119336296-119375692 GCF_021869965.1 Rhincodon typus
ATTTTATTTCAAGACAATCTCACACTCACCACTTTAGTCTCTTCACCATTTATTTGAAATTCACTTATTACCTCTGTGGCAATACTAGGGGATGTCTGTAATCATGAAAAACAGATTTTATTTAATGCACACAGTACATTTCCTATGACAGGTAGTTTTCATCCTCCAAATATAAAACAAACTTGAGACAAAAAAGTTTGCTTCAACCCATAATTGTAGTCAAAAACAGGCATGCCTTTCCTGTTCCAACTTAACAACAACAATCTTACAAGTGCATAAGGTGCATAAAAGATCATGTCTTAAAAAAAGTGGTGAAAAAAAGTTGATAAACCAACTGTCCACAACAGAGATAACAAGGTGTAGAGCTGGATGAACACAGCAGGCCAAGCAGCATCAGAGGAGCAGAGAGGCTGACGTTTCGGGCCTAGACCCTTCTTCAGAACAGATATGTGACAACTATTACTGGGGAAGTACTATTTACATTACTATCTCACAGAAACAAACAGTGACTGCAGCTGGACAGAATTCAAAACAGGTAGCACTGGTAAAAAGTGGCTTCCTTGGGTGAAAAGATTGACCGAAAATATCTCCATGCCTACAAATCAATTAAGTATGAACAAACTCTCCTTAACACTGACTCTACTAAATTAAACAAAGTCAGTCAGTAACTTAAACATTCAATTTTTTAAAATTTATACACGATATTCAATGCATCAATACAAGAACAGTAAATATCATTTCATTACTCAAAAACACTTTACACAAAGCAGAAACAGGTATGCTGGTTCAGTCCACACACTTCACTTGTTACTGTATCATATCCTCGGCCAGGCTGCTTTAGAGGAAATAGATTCCTTACAATAAAAATATGATAAGACTATATTGAAATATATAATTCCTACAGGGCTTAAAATGTAGTAGATGATCAGAGGCTACTCCTCATGCTTGGTAGAGTCTAACAACTTTAGAAAACAATTTTGCACCTTGCATCTTGAGATTAAGCACTTAGGGGAGAAGAAACTTCACTTAAGGTTTGTGGATTATTGGAATTCCTCACCTCAAAGGGGAGTAGTCAAATGAAATCCTTGTCCCATTCTTGAAGAGTTGTGCTTCTCAAGCTAAGCGGTCAAGTCAGGAATATGAGCAACATGCCACAATGTGGTGCAGTAGATACTTCTTGTAAGGCAGTGGGTAAGTCACTTGAAGTGCAAGCAGATTTAAAAGTCCGAGATACGGCCAGTGGGAATTGGCACAAGGCGACGACAGTAACTCACCAAGCTAATCTAACAGTCGCTGAGCCATCTGCATACATCAGTCACAAGCAAAAAAGGCGGACAATCTCAATAAAAAAATGCTTTCTTACCTTGAGATGAGCAACTTTTTCATTGCTAATTGATTCCTTTGCATCTTCCTCTGGACTTTTATTAAAATCTCTAAAATTAAACTTCCACAACAGCGAGAGATCCTTTAACAGCAGAGGAACCTTCAATGGATTTTTGAACACAACTTCGACTGTGACTGGTTCTACACACAAAAATAAAAACACACTAAGAATGACAAAGAAAAGTGCACGATGGCAAATTATCAAATGAAATCACTTGTTTAAGGCTCAATGAAGACAGCATGTCTGTGGTGCTCTGAAGAAAACAATAAAACCTGATGCATGTAAAAAGAAATTAGACCCAAAGAAATTCCATTACTGAATCTTTGGAATCACTCTGGAAAATGAAGGTGTCAGTACGGATAGGAAACTTGGAGGCTTTGGCTCAGACAGTCTACAGCTTAAGACTGCACTTCTAAAATGAGGTTCAAGGAATGGTGAGAAAATGAGTGGGAAGGAGAAGGTCCTCCTGTACTTTAAGAAAAAACATGATCGTGGCCAAAAGTGAACTCTCCAACCTCATGCAAAGCAAAGCACAGCACTTTACAACTGAAGTGTAAACATTGCTGCAATGTAGAAAACTTTGCAGGCAACATGCACACAGCAACCTCCCACAAACAGCAATGAAATAAACAAGTCAATAATTCATATTGAATCATGTTGGAGGATAAAGGTTGGCCAGGACAGGAGTACATCCCAGATCTCCACCAAATACTGCCGTGACATGGAGATAACAGAGAGGGTCAAGTTAATTCAAATAAGTGAACAGGATTCTGTCTACTAGGTTTTAACCCAGGACCTACTAGCTCAGAAATTTTAAACCTTGCATTACTTGGTTAAAAGATTTACATTCAACACAAGCATCCATATAGAAGAATTCATTGAGACTGATTTACCTTCCACTACAGCCACAGGAAATCGCAGGTTGTCTGTCTGGCTGTTTAGGCAGTACTGAGTTGGCTGAAAATTCAGTGGTACTGCTCCTTTATTCACCACAGCTACTACCTGCTCCTCAAGCTCTTTCCATTGCTGAGAGGCTTCACGCTCATATTCCTGATCTAAACTCACATGGGTGGCCGCTTGCTTTTCTCCTGATAGTACAAAGAAAGATTACTTAAATATGCAGTGAATTAATTAATTAATAGGGCTCCTTTACAGTACTGTAAATTCACTGCTATGGAGCAAGGAAACAAACAAGGGCAAAATCTCCTTGAAACGCAATACAATTTGCTATATTTGTTCTATTTGAAAAAAAAAGTGATGTAACATAGCTTCAATTTTATCTAGAGCTGCAACTCCCAAAAATTAATGGGATAAATTTTAACTGGGCAAAAAAAAAAAAAAAAAAAAAAAAAAAAAAACAAAAAACTTTGCCCAGCCAAAGACTTCAGAACTTTCTCCCCATCTCCTCAGGTGAAAATGATACAAGCAAAAGAGATTTGGAGGACTTGCAGGAGAATGGGGGATGCTATATTTAGCCATCAAATTACAGTTAATAGTTTCATTATTGAACAAACAAGCTGACCGCTCAAGTAGTGTAACCCAATTCAGGACAACGCAGCCTACTTGACTGGCAGTACACCCACAAACATTTACTCCTTCCACCACTCAGTAGCAGCTGCGTGTACCATTTACAAGATGCGCTGCAGAAATTCACCAAGGTTCCTTAGACAGCACTTTCCAAATCCATAGCCACTACCATCTAGAAGGACAGGAGCAGCAGATAAATGATTCCACCAGCTTCCCCAAGTTCCCCATTCCGACTTTGAAACATATCATTGTTCCTTCAACGTGACTGAGTCAAAATCCTGGAACTCCCTCCCTAACGGCATTGTGGGTCACCAACAGCACATGGACTGCAGTGGCTCAAGGCAGCAACTCACCGCCCTCGAGAGCAACTAGAGACAGCCAATAAAGGCCAGTGACAAACATGGCTCTAGAATAAATAAGGGGAAAAAATCTCCATGCAAACGAGTGTGAAACATAAAATTTGATTAGTTTCTCCAGATGGTGGTGTTATTGGACTAGCAAATCAGAGGCAAAGTCTTTTAATACCAAGACAACAAGTTCAAATCAAAGTATGACAAACAACTGAATTCAAATTCAGAAGTTTAAAAACAAATAAAAAGTTGGTTACCGCTAAATGTGATCACAAAACTATTGGATTGTCAGTAAAAGTCAACTGGTTCATGAGAGGTCTTTGAAGGAAGAAAGCTACTGATATCAATAGATCCAGTCTAACCAAAATTTAACCACATGGTCATAGCAGATTGGCTGCCTTCCACCACTCCAAAAAAAAAAAAAAAAGGTCTAGCAAGCCAGTTACATAAATTCAGGCTGCAAGATAGGCAAAAAACCACTACCACTCTGAAGTCCAGAATGAATCAAAGGAAATCCTGTTTGTATCTTGTTGGAAGGATGTTAATGCATTAGAAGTAGTTCAGAAAAGGTTTACTAGACTAATACCTGCAAAGTACACATTGCAGTATGAAGTGATACTAGACAGGTTAGGCTTAAATCCTCTTAGAAACGATTCAATTAAAACACAAGATCCTGAAGGGACCTGACCAGATGGACTTGGAAAGGATGTTTCCTGTTGCGGGAGAATCTAGAACTAAAATGGTGGTGTTGTGGTGGAAGGCATTCAGGATAGAGAGGAGAGAAAAAGAAAATTCTCAGACGGTTGTGTCTTTGGAAAACACTTCTTCAAAAAAGGCAACGGATGCAAAATCTCCAAATTTTAAAGCAGTGGTCAATAGACTTTATTACCAAGGGGATGAAACATTATCAAGAGTATGCAGGAACATAGTTTAAAATCAGGTCAGCCATGATCTTATCAAATGACAGAGCAGGCTCAAAAAAGGACCAAGTAGCCTACTCTTGTTCATTGGTCATATGCTTGTCTTTTTTAAATACGGGTAAGAGATACAAACTAACAAACAACTAACCTTCAGAAGGCCGCCTGTCATGTCCAAAAAATACCCGAGTTGCTGAGCTGTTAATACAGGGTAGAGGAAGCTGGGGTAAAGGTCCGTCAGGTGACAACTGGTTCACACTCTGAAATGTAAAGCGAAAGAAATTCAGAACCTGATAAAATCTACTGAGGAGACCTAAAAATCTATTTAGAGAACCTGAAGTGACAGAAACCTTAATACTGTTTAGAAATTCATTCACTTCTGTCCCACCACACCCAACTTCCATTTTTGTATCATTAAATTTCATTGTTCTCACTACTCAATTTATTACAGTAAATAACCTTCAAAAGTGCCTTATAGGCTATAGAACACTTGGATACCCTGAGGCTAAGAAAGGACAATCTGAACATTTACTACATGCAACAGAGAACATCTCAACGATGCACATGATTTTTCTTAAAAAGTTCAAAGGCTCAGTACATCATCAGTTCGCCAAATCAATTGCTGAAATGAAAAGGGATGTGCTACAGTGAGAGGCTGAATCGAATGCACATATACACTAGGAACGGTGATCTCATTGAAACACAAGTTAATAAGGGGGAATAGACACTCGGGTACTGTTTTCTGGAGAATAGACAATCAGTGTGCAGCCTTGGGTGAAGTGTAATGTCTTCCCTCAGAGGTATTATGAAGATTGCTGGATTTTTGCACTCGAAGAATTATTGGCTCAGGAAATAAGAACATATAGCTCTATAAAAGACATATCTTTCAGAGACACTTAACGTCCCAAGTTATAAGAAATTTTAGTAGAAACAGATTGGGTTTAAAAGGAGGTGGAATAGCACTCTTGGTCAAAAATAGAATCGCGTCCTTGAACAAGATTCATTCGAAAGAAGAACTAGATTCTACATGGGAGGTGCAAAACAGGAAGGGAGCAGTGATTTTGCTAGGTATTTTATAGATCTCCAAAATAAGGGGGAAGGAAACAGGAGAGCATTTGTAAGCAGATTATGGGAACCTGCAGGACAAGTAGGATTGGAGATGGTTGGAGATTTCAATTCCCCTTGGGCAGACTGGGAAAAGGGTAAAGCGTGGGGCAGGGAAGAGGAGAAATTCCTGCAACATATGCAGGTGAACTTTTTAGAGCAGTACGCTTCCAGTTCTCCTGGAGGGGAAGTTGTGCCGGATCTGGTCCTGGGAAATGAAGACGGCCCAGTGGAAAATTGGGAAATAGTGATCCTAATACAATAAAGTTCAATATTAAGTTGGAAAGGGACAAAAATCTATCAAGGATTAAGATCCCAGACTGGAAAAAGGACTGATTTGAGGTCTAAAAGTTGAACTGGAACTGATTGCTTAGAAACACATTTTGGTAGACAAAAAAAAAAGTGGATGAAAAATGTGAGACTTTGAAATGAGAGATGAATAGGATGTAAGCTAGGTACATACCCATGAGAAATGGATACAGAGTATCAAAGCTGGGAGTACCTTGGATACTGATGAGAAAACAAGGCAGAAAAGGGAGCATTATTCTTTCTATTCATTTGTGGGATGTGGGCGTCGCTGGCTGACCAGCACTTTTTGCCCATCCCTTGCTGCCCTTGAGGTGGTGGTGGTGAGCTGCCTTCTTGAACCGCTGCAATCCTCCTGCTGTGGGTTGACCCACAATGCTAATGATACATTCCAGAACAATAACAACAATAGAAATCCGGAAGAGAATCTCAAATACAGGAGAGAGCAAGCGAGCAAGCAGGGTTAAGGCTAGAATAAGGAAGGCTCAAACGAAGCATGAAGGATGGATGACAGGCTGCACTAAAACAAAATAGGTATATGCTCTTCAAACATTAAGAGGTAAAGCAAAGGATTGCTTGGGGCCCATATGGAACTGCTCACTAAGCAAAGGGAATGGCGCAAGTACTAAATGAGCAACAAAACAGAGTTCTGGAAAAGCTCAGGAGGTCTGGCAACATCAGTGAAGAGAAAGGGTCTCTGGACCCAACAGTAACTAATTTTTCTTCAGATCCTGCCAGACCTGCTGAGCTTCAAGCAACTTCTGTTTTTGTTTCTGATCTACAGTATCCACAATTCTTTCATTCAGTTTTTATTTAGTACTAAATGGACACTTGGTTTCGGTCTTCACCAGCCTAAAAAGTTGATGCCAATGGTCCAGTTGAAATTGTGGGTGTTGAGCAACTGAACAGTATAGCAAGGGAAAAGGTGGTGCTAAAAAGTCTGGCAGGACTCCAGATAGAGAGGTCACCAGACGCAGATGGGATGCATCCTAGGTTGTTGGGGGGGTGCAAATCAGAGTTAGAGAGAAATTTTCCAGACCCTCGTGAACACAGGATCTGAAAACTTCACACAACACTAGGTGCAGTGTCACTCATGCCTTGTAGCAAAACTTCCTAACTTTTATACTCTATTGCAAAATAAAGTATAAAATATCAAATTTCTATAGCTACTGGAAATCCCATCACTGAATGTGCTTTTTTTTCTTTATCTATTCTGCTTGTTATATCTGATAATTAAAAATTTTGACAGACGTGATTATCGTTTGACAAATCCTGGCTGTCACTGACCGACTTATGACTTGAGATATCTGACTTCCATCTTAATAGATTCTAGCATTTCCCCAATGACAGATGCTGGACGAACTGGCCTATACTTCCCACTTTCTCCCTCCCTTCTTCCCTGAAGGATGTCAAAATGTGCAGTTCTTCAATCTACTAGCACCTCTCCAGTATCTCAGGAATTTCGAAGATTGTAACCAGTGCATCCAAAAATCTCTGTAGTCACTTCCTTTCAGGCCCAGGATGTAGGCCAGCAGATTCAGGGACTTCAGTCCTCATATCTTTCATCCCCAGTATTTTTCCACTCAAGATCTTCTCTGATTATTCCTCCCATTTTGCCCGTCACTTCTATTTGCAGCATACTTTATATGTCTTCTCCTCTGAAGACGAATACAAAATGCTTGTTTTCCATTCCCGATCCTGCCCTACTTAAAGGAACCAACACTTACTTCAGCTGCTCTTTTTCCTACTGTATACACATAGAAGCTTTCAAAGTCATTTTGTTTCTTGCTCGTCTTAAAAATTTTCCCTCTTCATTTTTAGTAATCTTTGCACGTTTCTAAAAAAAATTCCCAATCTTCTGGATTACTAGTAACTTTAAGCATTGCACATTTTTTCCTTCAATTTGATACTAATTTAAACGTCCTTAGTTAGCCATGAATAGCACATCCTTCTATCTCTTTTAGTGGAAAAGTTGTTTGAGAGTTTGGAAGTATCTCCTAAAATGTCTGTCACTGCTTCACTACTATTTTATCTCTCAATCTAGTTTTCAATTTTACTTTAGTCATCCCTGCCTTCATTCCCTTACAATGTGTTTTGGGCATAGAACAGTACAGGCCCTTCAGCCCACAATGTTGTGCCAATCTATTATCCTACTAAGATCAATCTACCCTGCATACCCGACATTTCACTATCCTCCATGTGCCTATCCAAGAGTTGCTTAAAAGTGTCTAAAGTATCTGACTCCATTAACACTGCCAGCAGCGCATTCCACACACCCACCACTCTGAAGAACCTGCCTCTGACATCTCCCCTATACCGTCCTCTAATCACCTTAAAATTATGCCCCCTCGTAATAGTCATTTCTGCCCTGGGAAAAAGTATGACAGAAGGTTCAGCCTCAAACTGAATCTGAAATTGTATGTTTTAATTGCTCTCCGAGCTAATCTTTTTAAAAGAGATGGTGTTTGAGGAGGTAGATAATCAAATCAAGTCACCAAGGAGAATCATCCCACCGCTCCTCAAACTTAGAAATTTTTACATTTATCCGTGTGCACAAGAGACCTCAGTTTATCATCTCATTTAAGTGACAGAACTAAAACACTGCTTCAGTATGAAAATGAACATAAATAATCCTTATAACTACAGTGCATATCATAAATACAAATTTTGAATATATCCAGGTTGCATTTTTCTGTCTGACAAACCAAATTAAGCAGAAAACACGGCAAATAGCCTAATAATTCTGGTATGACTAATAGACCTAAATTTTAAAGGCAGAAATAAGAATATAATATCAAACTACACAGCTTTGGTGACAAGATGAAGATAAGAATTGAAGGTTAGCATTTTCATTGATAAAGAAATCAACATAACAGAAGACAATGTGAACCAAACTGCAGACTAGGCAGTGATGCAACAATGAATTATCACAGACAAATAAGAAAAATAAATACATCTAACCCTTAGAAAATGAGTGAGTGAATGGGATAGAAAACCAAGGCACTGAGGAATTCAAGTAAATAAATTATTAAAAAGACAGCATTGCAGGTCAGTAACTCAACTGTTGGCTACTAACACAAGGAAAACTAATTAGGAATTAGGAAAAACCGGATCTATTATTAATGTTCCAATTTTTCTTACCTTGTAAACATACAGGTATTCCCTAAGGAAAGCTTCCTGCTGAGCAGCTGTCTGCTTACTGTCATTGATCAAAATATGCCTGAAGGCTGACACTGCATTATCAAGCTGTCGCAGGGTAAAGGACTGGCGCCCAATTGTGAAGTTAATATGATCCTCTGCCAGACTCCATCCCTTGCCTTTGTAAACTTGCATGGCTTGGCTGTAACACCGCAAGGCATGCTTTCGCTGTAACAAAACAGGGAAAACAAAAAAATCAATTTGTTTCAGACTCGAATTTGAGAAAGCAGAACAAGTCTCCTGCTGAAGATTCAATTGTCACATGGAGGTTTTAATGTGCAATTTAGAAATTTTAAACTTACTGGAACTCTGCCCATTGTATAGATACGTTGAGGGGGTCAGTTAGAAAAGTTGGGTGAACAGCTGGTTTTCAATGCAGAGTGATTCCAACGTGGGTTCAATTCCTGCACCAGCTGAGGTTACCTCAAAAGGACTCTTCCCTTGCTGGTGGCATGGTGACCCTCAGGTTAAACAATAACCAGTCATTTCGCTCTAATGAGAGCAGCAGCCATAGGTTCTGGTCAGACTATGGCAACTTTTATCTTCTACTTGGAGATTAAAAATTGCATACGCTTGTCTCCAATATTTACATGATTCCTTACATATACACGGTACACATCAATTCTCAATATATATGAGCATATGAACAAGGAACAGTACTAGGCCACTGGGCCATTCAAGCCTGCTCCGCTATTCAATAAGATCACGGCTGATCTGTTTTTAACCTCAACTCTACGTTCCTGCATATCTTGATAATCTTTCATCTCTACGGTCGCCAAGAATCTACCTCGGCCTTAAAAATACCCAAAGATTTTGCATCTACTGCCATTTTGGGAAGGGAATTTCAAAGACACAACCTTCAGAAAATACTTTTCCTCATCTGTCTTAAATAGGCAACCCTTATTTAAGGGATGACCTCTTGACATAGATTCTCCCAGAGGAAACATGTTTTTGACTATTTTTTCCTATTCATTTGGGGGATGTGGGCGTCGCTGGCTGACCAGCATTTATTGCTTGTCCCTAGTTGCCCTTAAAGGTGGTGGTGAGCTGCCTTCTTGAACTGTTGCAGTCCTCCTGCTGTAGGTAGGCCCACAATGCTATTAGGGAGGGAATTCCAGGATTTTGACCCAACAGAGAAGGAACAGCGCTATATTTCCAAGTCAGAATGGGGAGTAGCTTGGAGGGAACTTCTAGGTGGTGGCGTTCCCATATGTCCGATGCCCTTGTCCTTCCAGATGGAAGTGGTCGTTGGTTTGGAAGGTGCTGTCTGAGGATCTTTGGTGAATTTCTGCCGTGCATCTTGCAGATAGTATACACTGCTGCTACTGAGCGGAGATGGAGGGAGTGGGTGTTTGTGGATGTGGTGCCAATCAAGCGGGCTGCTTTGTCCTGGGTGTTGTCAAGCTTCTTGATTGTTGTTGGGCCTGCACTCATCCAAACAAGTGGGGAGTATTCCATCACACTCCTGACTTGTGCCTTGTAGCCTATAATTCCCCATTTTCTCTCTCCTTTCTTAGAGGAGTTTTACATTAGCTACCCTCCAGTCTACAGAATGGTGGAAAACGATCACCAATACATCCGCTATTTCAAGGGCCACTTCCTCTCGTAGTCTGGGAGGCAGAGCATCAGGACTTGGGGACTTATCCCACCAATTTCCCCAACAGAATGATTTGAGTCAACTATAAATCATTTTATTGCAACATTTCCAATAACCTATTAACTTCCATCTTGAACTTATGCAACGATTGAGCCTCAAAAGAAAAACTTGGAGCACTCCACAGGTGTACACGTTCACTGTATAAATATATATACAGAAGTGCTGTATTTCAGAGGTAGCTCAAAACAAACGTTCGATAACTTCCCTGATAACACCCATTATAATATGATAGCTCCTGCTTACACAAAAGGTCCGTGTTACCTCTGGTCCTGATTATTCCAATGTTCTCCTGGATCAACCTCCCACATTCCACTTCTATAAGCTGGAGATCAAACAGAATTCTGCTGTCTGTGCCCTTACCAAGTCCCAATCACAATTACTTCTCTGCTCAATGACCTATAGTGGCTTCTAAATTGGTGTTGCCCATTCAACATAGTAAATTATTTTCAAATCCTTCTATGACTGAAATCTCCTCTAGCTTTACAATGGAGCTACCTTCATTCACTTAATTCTGACTTCTTGAGAATGTCCGATTTTAAATTACACCGTTGATGGGAATAGACATAAACACACAGGCCAGTTGCTCCGGAACTACTTCCCTAAATATTTTCCTCTCCATCATTTGGTTCTCCTCTAAGATGCTCCTTAAAACCTAAAGCCTTTGGATCAGACTTTTGGCTGAGAAATATACAACATTGGAGCAGGTGTAGACCATCTGGCACTTCAGGTTTGCTTCAGTGTGACCATAGCTACCTTAGTACCCTGTTCCAGTTTGCTCCTCATATCCTTGGATCTTTTTAGTCCTGAGAACTATATCTACATCTTTATCGAAAGCCTTCATTGTTTTGGCCTCAATAGTTTATTGTGGAAAGAATTCACTGGGTGAATCTCTGCTCTAATAGGCCTATCCCTTATCCTTCAAATGTGACCTCCAATTCTGGGCTCCCCAGTCTCAAGAACATCCACCCTGCACCTACCCTAACTAATCCCATTAGAATTTTAAGTTTCTACAGGATTTCTCCCCTTATTCTTTGAAACTCAAGTGAATATAAATCTTAAGCGATCCAGTGTCACCTTGTATGCAGGTCCTGCCATCCCAAAATTCAATTTGTACTCCCTCAATAGCCAGAATAAGGTGACCAAAACTACACACAATACTCCAGGTGTGGTCTTACCAATGGAGTACAATTGCAGCAAGACATCCCTGGTCCTGCACTCTAATCCTCTCACTATGAAATTAACATATGTGCCTAAGTCACCACGTATGGCACCTGCAGGTTCATTTTTGGCAACTGGTGTACCAGGACACCCAGGTCTTGTCGCACCTCCCACTTTCCCATTTCAGATAGGTATCTGCCATCCTGTTTTTGCTATCAAAATGGACAACCTTACATGGCATATGCCATATATTTGCAAAATTAATTGCCTCATGTGGCTTGCTTATCAACATTCCCATGACGCAACATGTAATAAAACATTCAATTAACTGCAAATAAACATAATTAATTGTATTTGTACCAATAGAGAATAAACAGTGGTTTATGTACAGTGATATAACGTGTTATAGACTGTCTTGACAACTACATGCATTAGCCATTAACTTCATAAAGCTCGCATTACGTACGAGGATGATTCAGAAGTTAAAGAGAGCAAGTTAATTGGACAAGGTAGGCAAGAGCAAGTCAGAGAACAAGGCAACTCTGAAATAAATGTAGTTTAATTCCTCAATGACAAGCAAGGCAGATGAACTCAGGGCATGTATGGGAACATGGGACTGGGACATCACAGATATTACAGAATGTGGGGAGGCGATGGCCTAGTGGTATTAAATTGCTGGACTGTTAATCCAGAGACCCAGATAACATTCTGGGGCCCGGGTTCGAATCCCACCACGGCAAATGGTGGAATTTGAATTCAGTAAATAACTGGAATTAAGAATCTAATGAATCTAATGATCACCAACTTGATAGAATTCTTGGAGGAAGTGACAAAGTTGATAGATGAGGGAAGAGCTGTAGAGGTCATATACATGGACTTCAGTAAGGCGTTTGATAAGGTTCCCCATGGTAGGCGGATGGAGAAAGTGAAGTCGCATGGAGTCCAGGGTGTACTAGCTAGATGGATAGAGAACTGGCTGGGCAACAGGAGACAGAAATTTGTGGTGGAAGGGAGTTTCTCAAAATGAAGAACTGTGACCAGTGGTGTTCCACAGGGATCAGTGTTGGGACCACTGTTGTTTGTGATATACATAAATGATCTGGAGGAAGGTATAGATGGTCTGATTAGCAAGTTTGCAGATGACACTAAGATTGGTGGAGTAGCAGATAGTGAAGGGGACTGTCTGAGAATGCAGCAAAATATTAGATAGATTGGAGAGTTGGGCAGAGAAATGGCAGATGGAGTTCAATCCAGGCAAATGCGAGGTGCTGCATTTTGGAAGATCCAATTCAAGAGCGAACTATACGGTAAATGGAAAGGCCCTGGGGAAAATTGATGCACCTGGAGATCTGGCTGTTCAGGTCCATTGTACCCTGAAGGTGGCAACACAAGTCGATAGAGTAGTCAAGAGGCATACGGCATGCTTTCATTCATCGGACAGGATGTTGAGTACAAGAGTTGTCAGGTCATGTTACAGTTGTATAGGACTTTGGTTTGATCACATTTGCAATACTGCTACAGTTCTGGTCGCCACATGACCACAAGGATGTGGATGCTTTGGAGAGAGTGCAAAGGAGGTTCACCAGGATGTTGTCTGGTATGGAGGGCACTAGCTATGAAGACAGGTCGAGTAGATTAGGATTATTTACATTAGAAAGACAGGAGGTTGAGGGGGGACCTGATTGAGGTCTACAAAATCATGAGAGGTACAGACAGGGTGGATAGCAAGAAGCTTTATCCCCCCAGAGTGGGGGACTCAATTATTAGGGGTCACGATTTCAAGGTGAGAGGGGAAAAATTTAAGGGCGATATGCGTGGAAAGTTCTTTACGCAGAGAGTGGTGGGTGCTGAGAATGCATTGCTAGCAGAGGTGGTAGAGGCAGGCACGATAGCGTCATTTAAGATGTATCTAGGCAGATACATAAATGGGAAGGGAGCAGAGGGAAAATAGGCGACAGGTTTAGAGGGGTTCTGGATCGGCACAGGCTTAGAGGGCCGAAGGGCCTGTTCCTGTGCTGCAATTTTCTTTGCTCTTTGATGACTATGAATCCATTGTCAATTGTCAGGAAAAATCCATCTAGTCCTCTAATGACCTTTTAGGGAAGGAAACTGGCATCCTTACCTGGTCTGGCCTACATGTGACTCCAAACCCACAGCAATGTGGTTGACTCTCAACTGCCTTCTGGGCAATTAGGGATGGGCAATAAATGCTGCCTAGCCAGAGAAGCCCCCATCCCGTAAATGAATAAAGAAATAAAAAACATGGCTGAGTGAGGGATAGGACTCGCAGCTCAGTGCTTGGGGGTTTAGATGCTACTAAAGGAAGGATGGAAAGGGAGGCAAAAAGGGGAGTGGGAGTGGTGTTTTTGATTAGGAAAAATATCATGGCAGTACTTAGAGCAGACATTTGAGGGTTCAGCCAATGAAGCTATACAGGTGGGATTCAGAAATAAGGGGATGATCACCATGGTAGGATTGGACTAAAGACCCACCAATAGTCAGCAGGAAACAGAGGAGCAAGTATGCAGAGAGATGTTCGATATGTGTAAAAATAACAATTGTAACAGTGGGGGATTTTAACTTTCCAACAATATGGCATTCCCTGTCTAAGTACTTGGATGGTGAGGAATTTGTTAAATGTGTTCAAGAAAATTTATCAATAACTTCTTTACCAATTAGGGAAGGAGCAAAAAAAAAAAAAACAGCCTTCTCTTGGGCAATAAGGCTGAGCAGATGACTGAGGTGTCAGTGGGGGAGCACTTAGGGACTAGTGATTATATTTCTTAGATTTAAAATAATTAAGGAAAAGTTCAGCCTTGCATCAAAGTTAAAGCTCTTAATGGAGTAAGGCCAATTTTAACAGTATGGCACAGGAACTTGCAAGAGTTGATTGGAGTCGACTGTTCACAGATAGAGACTGGCAAGTGGGAGGCTTTCAAAAGAGAGATAAAAGTGTTCAGAGGCAGTATGTTCCTGTTAAGGCAAGGCTGGTAGGAGTACAGAATATTGGATGAATAAACACATTAAGGCTCTGATCAATAGTAAAGAGAAGGCATGTGTTAAATATTGACAACTGGGACAGTGTGAATTTCTTGAAGAATATAAGAGGAGTAGGGGCATTCTTAGGGGGAAATCAGGAGGGCTAAAGGGGATAAGATAGCCTTGGCAGATAAAGGTGAAAGGATAATCTGAAGAGATTTTACAAGTACATTAAGAGCAAGAGAGCAAAGGAGGGAATAGGGCCCTTAAAGGCCAACAAAGGTCATCTGTATGTGGAACCACAGGAGAGGGGAGAGATACTAAACAAAATATTCACATCAATATTTACTGTGAAGACAAGGAAGCTACGGAGAAATAAGTAGTGATGTCTTCAAAACAGTCCACATTACAGAAGAGGTGGTGCTAGAGGTGTTTAAAAAAAAAACCAAGGTGGATAAATCTCCAGGATCTGATCAACCGTATCCCAGGACATTGAGAGAAGCTGGGAAGAAGTTGTGGGGCCCCTAGTATAGATATTTGTATTCTCTACAGCCACGGGTGAGGTGCCAGAGGACTGGAAGGCAGCTAATGTTGTGACTTGATTTAAGAAAGGCTGTAAGGAGAAGCCTGGCAACTACAGGCTGGTTGGTCTGAAAAACGTGGCAGCTAGCTTTTGGAGGAGATTCTTAGAGCTCGCATTTACACGCAGTTGGAGAGGCAAGGACTGATTAGGGATAGCCAGCATGGCTTTGTGCATGGGAATTTGTATCTCACAAACTTGATTCAACTTTTTTTTGAAAAAAGAATGTGACCAAAAAGACAGATGAGGGCAAAGCAACAGATGTTACCAATGTGGACTTCAGTAAAGGTCCCACATGGTAGACTGGTTAGTAAAAGTTAGATCATATGGGATTCAAGGAGAGAGTTTGCCAAATGGATACAAAATTGGCCGGACAGTAGGAGAAAGGTGGTGGTGGTGGTGGTGGAGGTGGAGGGTTGTTTTTCAGACTGGAGGCCTGTAACCAGCAGTGTTCCGCAGACATCGATGCTGGGTCCACTGTTATTTGTCATTTTTACAAATGATTTGAGAATTTAGGGAGCATGGTTAGTGAGTTCGCGGTATAGTGGACAACGAAGACAGATACTAAGATTACAAAGGGATCTTGATCATTTGGGCCAATGGACTAAGAGTGGCAGATGGAGTTTATCATAGAATGATGAATCCCTATAGTGTGGAAACAGGCCCTTCGGCCCAACAAGTCCACACCGACCGTCAGAGCATCCCACCCAGACCCATCCCCCTATTCTACACATCCCTGATCCCTATGGGCAATTTAGCATGGCTAATCCACCTAGCCTGCACATCTTTGGACTGTGGAAGGAAACCCACGCAGGCACGGGGAGAATGTGCAAACTCCACACAGACAGTCGCCCAATGGGTGGAATTGAACCCAGGCTCCTGGCGCTGTGAGGGAGCAGTGCTAACTACTGAGCCACCGTGCCACCCATGGCATGGTTTCATTTGAATAAATGTGAGATGTTGCATTTTGCTAAGACAAACAAGGCCGGGACTTGTACAGTTAATAGTAGGGCCCTGGCTAGTGTTGTCAAAGAGAACCTAGGGCTTCAGGTACATAGTTCATTCTAAGTGCGGTTGCACAGAACATTGAAGAGGCCAGATTTGGATTGGGTACAGTGTTCTGGTCACCCTGCAGTACGAAAGATATTATTAAATCAGACAGGGTTCAAAAAAAGATTTACCAGGACGTTGCTGGGACTGAAGGGTTTGAAACAGAATCCATACAGCATGGAAGCAGGCCATTTGGCCTATTGAGTACGCAAACCTCCGAACAACATCCCACCCAGACCTAGCCCCTCCACCCTATCCCTCTCACCTCTCATTTCCCATGGCTAATCCACCCAACCTACACATCCCTGGAAACTTTGGGCAATTTAGCACAGCCAGTCCACCCTAACCTGCATATCTTTGCACTGCGGGATGAAACCGGAGCACCCAGAGTAAACCCACGCAGACATGGGGAGAGAGTGTGCAAATTCCACATAGACAGTTACCCAAGGGTGGAATTGAACCTGGGGCCCTGGCGCTGAGGCAGCAGTGCTAACCACTGTACTACACCAGAGTTATAAGCAGAGGACGGGACTTTATTCACTGGAAAGTAGGATGTTAAGGGGTGACCTTAGAGGTTTATAAAATGGAGGGGCATAGATAAGGTGAACAACAAAAAGGTCTTTTCCGTCAAGGTAGGAGAGTTTAAAACTAGAGGGCATATTTTTAAGGTGGAGAGGAGAAAGATTTTAAAGAGGGACCTGAGGGGCAACTTGTTCGCACAGACGTTGGTTTATATGTGGAATGAATCACCAGAGGAAGTGGTGGATGTAGGGGTACAGTTACAACATTTAAAAGACGTTTGGATAGGTACATGAATAAGAAAGGTTGAGGGGGATATGGGCCAAATGCAGGCAAGTAGAACAAAGTTAAGTTGGGAAACTTGGTCAGCATGGATGAGTTGGTGTCGATGACATTTGGGAAATATTTTTAGATCGCAGGAAAGGAAGTCCAAACTAATACCACAACAAGACAATGAAGACGTTTCTTCCCATGCTTTTATTCTCATGTTATCTACAGATGCTTTGCATTCTACATCCTTCCATTAGGTTGCTGGCAGTCATCTGCTAATAACATTTTGTTACTAACTCAAGGCATAATTATTAGCACTACTCAAGTTAACAGAGAAATATTTAAAATTCCACGTGGCTTCACGGAGGCTCGAGTGACGGCCCCAGCCTGGGACAGTTAGTTAGCAAACCTCCAAACTGAAAAAAAGTGATATCCCATTTATAGCAGTTACGGGCAAGGTCTTAATTTTGGAAATTACTTTGTCAAATTGTACCTTGTACAGGTTCACAGATGATACAACTGTACATCAATGAAATAGTGTTAAAGAGGACAATCTACCCAAAAGTATTCATGGCAATAAATTTACTTGATGAAATTTTTAACTTAAGGAAAGATTCAGTCCCAAAAACGTGACCAGACCCTTTGAAACCTGAATGACAGGACTTCAAAATATTGTGACAAGAAAAAGGCTATCACACAGCCAAGCAGGGTTAATCAACTAAATGCATTAGCACATATACAGTATGTTAAAAAATTATTTAAATGCATTATTCAAGCACATGCTTACCTGATCTGCTTTAGCAAACCGATGCCCAGCCAGAATCATATGAAAAGCAAACTTGCGTACCATAGGCGTTCGCATGTTGATGAAGCAATGGGCAGCTTGTTCCAGTAAGAGAGCGCTTCGGAGGTCTGAATCCTGCATTTTGTTTTAAAATAAAAAAGGCGTGGGGTTTTCATGTTACTACAAATTGCAAAATTTATTTCAACACAATGCCACAAAGTCTAATATATTTGAAACTTTCTTTCTCAATTTAGCTTAGAAAGAAAAACAAAATAAAGGCTCAAAACTAAGTAACTATATCAATAATTCTGTGAAGGCACTCAAGTATATTTTACCTTCACTGTAAAATGAAAAAAAACAATGAACTGAAGAGATTCCACAGAGATAGTCTTTAATCACTATCCTTTCCTCTTTTGATCAAGTCATACGGGTAGAAATTTCATGTCCGTAGCTGGCGTGACCAACTCGAGCTGTCTGTTCACTTCAAGCAATTGCTTCAATACCCAGATATCATGCTCTGGCGGTGATAAACAAATGATAGACTTGGATTTGAAATTATACCTGAAGGCTTCAGTTGATGATCTGGTGAATCTTTTATTCATCCAAGTACCCCAACAACTTCGGCTCAGCCATATAAAACTGACCAGAATTTTTAGTTGTTTGTTCACGGGAGGTGGGTGCCATTGGCTAATGGGAGGTGAAGGCTGTAATAATTGTAAAAGCATATTTGACCTCTGTGGCTACAGGAATGTCAACTCAGATCTTGAGCTGCAGGGGCTGGCACAGCCGGTAGTGGCGGCAGCAATGGCAGGTTTTTAATGGGGAGGGGCTTTACTTGGATTCTGGGCTGTTCAGAATTCTAAGGAACAGAGGGATGAAGGTGCTCTAGTACAGTCACATGGAAGTAGTATGCAAGTATTGTCGGTGATTAAGGCAGCTAATGGGATGCTTTCCTTTCCTACAAGAGGAACTGAACAAAAGTAATGATTTTATGCTTGTATACAGGGCACATCTTGGATAAGACCACATCTTGAAAAGTGCAGAGTTTTGGGCTCCACATGTAAGGAAGGAGTTAAATGCAGTTTAGGCAGATCAGAGGATGCTTACTGGATTGATATCTGGCTTGTGCAGCACTTACTGTACACAAATATTGGGTAGGTTGGGTTTGTTTTCACTAGAATTTAGAAGATCAAGGATTAATTTGATACAATTTTGAAAATTCTATTGGATGTAGAATTGCCTACATCTGCTCTCAATTTGGATACTCACGTTGCCCCTCTAAGCGTCCTGGAGAAAGTCATGGTGCTTTTTTGAACCACTGACATCCGTAACATGTAGGATCACCTATAGAGCTGCAAGGAATGGAGTTACAGAATTCTTACCCAGTGACACTGAACGATCAGTGATAGGTTTCCAAAAATAATTTCTGCTTCTGACTTTATGGAGGGTTGGTGATTGAACATGATTGAGGCTAGAATACTACTGTAGGAGTTCCTCAGGGTATCATCTTTGCATGGAGATGGTTGACCTCCAACAACCGCAGGCACCTTTTGTTCTCAGTATGACTCCAACCAGCACAGGCAATTTCCATGCCCTGCACCCCCTGCCCCGATTCCACTGACTCTAGTTTTGCTAGGGCTCCTTGATGCCATACTTGTCAAACACTGCCTTGATAATCAAGTACAATCATTCTGACCTCACTTCTGAAATTGCTGTTTTATTCATGTTAGAGAGCAAGATTGTAATTAGGTGAGAAGTTGGATAGCCCCTGGGTAAACCCAAACCGAGCAGGGAGCAGATTATAATTTCATGACAAGTGCATGGCCAATGACCATTCCACTACTTTTGTAGAGATCAAGAGTAAACTGATAGTGTGTTATTAGCAGTGTTGGTTTTGTCCTGCTTTATGTAAACCAGACTTTTCTGGACAACTTTTCATGTTATGGCCAGTGAAGGTGCACTGGAACAGCTTGGTTAGAGGACAGCTAAATCGTGCAGTGTAACTCTTTGTTTTCTTTTGCCAAAAATGTTAGCATGGCCTACAGCCTTTGCAGTATCCAGTGTCTTTCTTTACATTACATGGCATGGATCAAATGGACTGAAGACCAGCACCTATGATGTTTCAGGCCTCAGGTAAAGACAAATGGATCATCCACTTCACACTTCTGGTTTAACATGGATGCAGATTCTTCAGCCTCATCTTTTGCATTGATGTCCCTCATCACAGAAGATGGGGATATCTGTGGAGCTCCAGTCACTTGTTGCCACTACCATTCATGACAGGATCTGACAGGACAGCAGATCTCTGTTCTAAGCTATTGGCTGAGGGATTTCTTAGCCCTATTTACTGCATGCTACGGCTGTTTCCTGCCAGAGAACAGGCCTGTGTTGCAGCTTCAGCACCTCATTTTTAGATACGCCTAGTGCTGCTCCTGATATGTCCTCCAGCACCTGTCACTGAACCAACATTAGATCGGCTGCCTTGATGTTAATGGTCAAGTCGAGATGGGCAAGGTCAAGAAATAACAAATTGTGGGTGAAGACAATTCTGCTGCTGACAGCCCACAGTGCCAAATGCATATCCTGTTTGGAGTTGGGAGATCTGCTCAAAGTCTGCCCCATTTAGCAGCGGTAGTACCACAACACTGCACAAAATAAATATTCTCAAAGTGAAGATGGGTCTCCACAAGGACAATGTAGTGGTCACTCCCACCAATAAAAGGTGGTGAACAGACATCAACAGGGAGACTGGCGAAAATAAGGTCAAGTATGTATTTCCCACTTCTGCTCTCAGAACCTTCCACAGATCCAGTCCAGCAGCTACGTCATTTAGGACTTGACTAGATTGGATTGGCAATGGTGCTAGGATGTCTCCACAGAGTACATTCTGCACCCTTTTCATCCTCAGAGCTTCCTCCAAATGGTCTTCAATATTGGTCACTGTTCAGTGTCATTGAGTGTAAAAATTTTTCCTCTGGAATCTCTGCATACACAGCTTGTTCAGAAAACAGCAGAGAAGTCTTCCAGTCCCTCTTTAATAGTACCATCAGGTTTACATTGGATTCACAACAGTGGATTTTCTTTTAAGAAACAGGAGAAGACAGCTGGTAGTTCCTCCCCTTGAACAGGCTGGTCACCAAGAACTCTAAAATCTTCAAAGCATAAACTGCTGCTTACTACCTGACAACTATAAACCCAGGCAGAGGGTCTTTAGTAAGCAAGTAGTTATGGCCAGATGTGTGACTACCAAGAAATGTATTGTTAAAACAAAATTTCTCTCTTGTCCTTTCATTCACTTCTTCCAAAAAGAAAAAAAAACAACCCAGGTATTAACAAACCTTCAAACCTAACTACGAAAATTAAATAGGAAGGCTGTATGCCTCATGGGAATAGAGAAACACCTCAAAATCAGAATCCAATATGTAGATTTATTGACACAAACCAAGATCTTAAAATGATGGTGTCAGCTTAGTCTTACAAGCAAGTGAAGCCATATCTAGTTCACATTTGTTCAAACAATTCCACCCTCGGGTGACTGCCTGTGTGGAGTTTGCACGTTCAGTGTCTGCATGGACTTCCTGTGTGCTCCAGTTTCCTCCCACAGTCCAAAGATGTGCAGATTGGCCACGCTAAATGCCCAGTGTTCAGTAGATTAGGTGGGTTATGAGGAATGGGTCTGGGTGGAATATCCAAGGGTCGGTGTGGACTTGTTGGGCCAAAGGGCCTGTTATCACACTATTGGGATTCTACGATCTATGATCTAATAAACACGCTGTGACGAGACAACAGAAAAAGATTAACCTCGATAAAGACAGTGAGGGAGTGGCACAAATTAAATTGATCTTCAAAGAGTTGCTGCTGATTTGAATAGCCTCCTTCTGGTTATACTATTCATCAAATTCATGGGGAAAGGGACTCAACATCACAGCTTTCAAACCTCATTCCAATGGCTAAAGTTTCAAGTGGCAAATATTAGCCAAAATAACCACTTCTAGATTATGAACACTCAAATGCCCAAGGCAAGAAACATTTACACAACTTGGAAAAGAAACTGGGAATGACAAATCAACTACAAAAGTTGAGCTTAACAAGCAGCAAGCACTGTAATAATCTGAGCATCCGATATGGTTGACAAAAGACTTGAGATAACCGAAGAATGCAACCAAAAAGGCTACGCCCCTAAATTGATGGAGACGGAAGCATATCGAAGCTGAACGAAAACCCTAAAATGGTAATGAATGATTCAGTGTTCTTTGAATTACAATTCAATTAACAAAGTGTTGCACTTCAATTATGTAGCAGCATAATGCACTAAATGGCACATGGACAAAATTCATAGATCATGTTTCCAACAGTTCATTTGGCTTACTTTTCACATCTCACTTATGCATCAATTATATAGGCAACGACTAGCTAATAATAACAGCCAATACAAAAAAATTAAAAAGAAATTGATTCTTAAAAAAAAATTCAGTTTCACTAAAAGCATTCCATCTGTGAAAGACTCCATTTTCAGAACATACAAAAACTTAATTGCAAAACCAACACCAAATACAAGGCATTTCAACTTTTCCTACCTCACTTGTCATCCGGATAAGCAGAGTTGCAGCCTCAGAATATTTGGCTTGACTTTTTAAAATTTCAGCACTTAGCAAAGTACACCTTTCAGCAAGTACCAAGTTCCTAAGATGGAATAAATACAAAGAAAAAATAAATTCCAAGTAAAATTTAATTAACCAAACCAAAATATTAAAATTTCTTGCAGCTCACAGCAACTGCTGAATTTCAGTAAGTAGTAATGAGCTTGATAATAACTAATCAGATGTACAAGACGGAAAAGCTCCACACCTAAATGTCCTTGAATAGTGTCTTATGCGGGATACTGCGACAGAACAAAAACCAAAAGTTGTTGAGCCAACATGGTCCATCAGAAAGCATGGTTGTTCTACCAAATAATTTCCTACTGCTAGACTAATTTCAGCAACAACTCAGACTGAATCTGCATCCAACTGCGCCATATTAGACTAACATTTACTGGTGTTAGAAAGTGAATCTTTACAGTCAAGCTACACTCCACACTGTTCCAATTTAACTAGTTTGTAACAGACAACTTGCACTCTTCCTCAATGTTAAATGCAACACCAATGAAGTCGAATGATCTAAAGTCACATCTCAAATTTTAAACATACAGCTACTTCTCCTTTTACGTGATAGTTGCGTTGAGGTTGGTTGCCTCGCCGAGCTGGTTTGTTGTTCCGCAGACGTTTCGTTACCCGTGCTTGGTAACATCCTCAGTGCAGCCTCTGATGAAGCGTCGGTGTGTTTTCCCGCCTGGCTTTTAAACTCTGGGGTCTGTTGCGATGGATTGCCTCACTTCCGGGTTTCCTCCGTAGTGTAATGTATATGGGGTCGCAACGGACCCCAGAGTTTAAAAACCAGGCGGGAAAACACACAGACGCTTCATCAGAGGCTGCACTGAGGGTGTTACCAAGCACGGTAATGAAACGTCTGCGGAATAACAAACCAGCTCCTCCGATGAAGCTTGGTTGTTCTACTCCACTCGGTATTCCTATGATCCGGTCTGATAAGTCAGGTTGTGTCATTTCCAGTTCTATTCTGCATGGGTTTGTATATAGGGTCTAATTCCACATTTATTGATTGCATTACGGTTTAAAAACCAGGCCTCTAGGAATCCCCCTGTCGTGGTTGGCTTGAGCTAGGATGGTCACATAGCCATCAGTTTAATTGGGACAATTATTCGGGGGGGGGGGCACTGAGATAAAGGGAAAGTTCGCCAAGTCGTTTTGCTGATAAGCTGGTGTTCATGTATCCTGATGGCTAGTTTCCTTCCGGTCTGGCCAAGGTAAATCTTTGTTGCAGTCATTGCAAGGTATTTTTAAACTACGTTGGTCTTTCATGTCATGGGTACGGGGTCTTTGGTCCTCGAGAGTGTTTGTCGTCGTGTGGCTATGGGTTTGTGCGCTACCACTTCTACAGCCACTAGGAATCATGGTAGTGCATTCACAAACATGTGGAATTAGACCCTATATACAAACCCATGCAGAATAGAACTGGAAATGACACAACCTGACTTAATAGACCAGATCATATAAATACCAAGCGGAGTAGAACAAAGTTTCAGACGCCACACTGATGTTAGCTAGCATGGTGACGAAACATCTGTACGATAACCAGCCAGCTCGGCGAACAAGTCAACGACCTCACCCACAACCCTTCACAAGAACCCTAAACAGAAAATCCTTCTCTATCCTGTCAAAATTGTTCACAATTTCGAACACCTCATTCTCCTTGGAGCAGAGAAGATTAAGTCCAATTTCTCCAATCTTTCCTGGTATCATAAAATAACTGGGGCTACAAGATACAAAAACAGCCAGTGTTAAACTGAAATAGAATCTTGGTTAGATAACACTTGTCATATCTCACATCGTGCAAAGGGTATTGAAGCACTGGGGAAAATACAGGAAAGATTTACAAGAACATGACATGAGGATGTAATGACTGAAAAGATTGACTAGGATGGGGTTCTTTATTTGGGGGAAGAGACGACAGAAGACCCAACAGAAGATTTTTTTTAAATTACAAGAAGTTAAACAGGTTGGATGCAGTGAAACTGTTTTCACTTGCAGATGAGTCCAGAAAAGGCACAGGAAGTGGTGAGCCTGTTGGCTTTGAAACTAAATAGCAATGATACTTTTAAATGGGAAGCTTGAAACACACGAGGTAGGAGGAAAAAAAAAAAAAAAAAAAAAAAAAGAGAGAGAGAGATGCAAGCGATGGCTGGGGCTGTTTTTAGGGCAAGCAGAAAAACTCTTGTAGAATATAAATACTGCCATAACCAGTTCACTCAAATAGCCTGCAGATTTTATGCAGTTCCACACTAGCACTCCCATCCACAACCTTACTAATCCTAATTGTAACTGTATTCAGTCTACCAAATATTCAAACAAATTAAAATGTAATAGTTATTTAATCTACTAACGACAAAAACATACTTTGCGTTGATTTCGAACACTTCTTACCCAAGCAAATTATTCAATTTGGGTTCACGTATGCAGCACTAACCTTTTCTACAGCCGAGACCTAAAATTAAAGTTTTATCCTCCCCTCCAATGAATGAATAAAAAAGCCAAATTCTCTCCTCTCTCCAAAGGACTGATGCACAGTAAAACTCAAATGACCCAAAACTAATTTTCATTCCAATCTTCATTCAATCAACTCATGTCAAATAAGAACCTCTGCAAACAGCGCATTTGACAAGGGGTCAGGTGCATAGCAACAGCAGCCAATTCCAAACCAATTCAACATTTACAACAAGTTCACACAAAGGGTTAGTAGAGAGTTTGAGCGCTGCAACCCCAACTAATAATTCTTCATTAGTCCATGAGCATGGAAGTCACTGCAGCAACACAATTAAAACAAACTCAACCAAAACTTGGAATTAAATATGGAATCTTTCATTGAAGCCTCAGTTTCACATTGGGCTGTGCACAAATAAAGTTTTTATGTTCCTTTCCATAAGAAGGAAGCTTGCGTGCATCTGTTCTATATCCTTCATAGATTCAATGTCCTTCCACTGGCACTGATCCTATATAGACTCAAGTCTTAACTACATGGGCTCATTATTACTTTTAAGCATTTGTGTGTATGAATATACTTAAATTATAACCATAGCAATTCACTGCTACCTGAAAAATCTACAGCCCCTTTAATTTCAATATTTCATGAGAAAACAAAACCAACTATAATTACATCATTTTCTCAGCACGACAGAAGTCATAATCCTCAAAAGAATCCTTAAACCTTAAAACCGTCTGCTTCATTGTCATCTCTTTGCACGCAGCTGAGAAATTCATAATAATGTAACAACTGAAGTCCCATTCTGCAAGATCAGTCCTCTTTGACACTTGCTTAAGCCCCCAACTCCTCCTCCCATTCTCCTGAAGGAAGGGCTTCACACCAAACACAGAAATGGCTCCTAGCCTTAAAACAGCCGCAAATCAGTGCAGTATTAGAAATTCCACTTCCTTCCCAACTTGTGTTAATTCCCAAGTGACTTGACCAAGATGCCACATACTTGCAGAGATCCTTGTACGTCTGAATAGCTGTCTCCATGTAATGGCTGGGATACTGCCTCTGTGCTCCCGACTGAAGAAAAACTGATGCTGCTGCCATTTCCTTTGATGTTAAAATTTCACAAAAAGGAAGCATTATTCATGTAGTACTATAACATCCAGCATTTCTACAAAGCAACTTGACAATATATACTTCAAAATTAGGTTTTAAAGGCAATATCCTATATACATTGAGATGGAGTAAAAATATGCAACTAAATAGAAAACTCACATGCAATATCAATATTATTTAGGCAACTATAGTTGTTTGGTTGTAGTGTTGAGAAAGACATGGTTCAAGCTTTTCATTTTGCAATCATTATCAGGAAGGTTCACCAGAAACCAGGTATAAAGTGTACACGTTCTTTATATCCAAAAACAATAGGATCATGTCTTCTAACATGTAGCTTCCAGTATACACTGGTGTGTCACAGTACGAGTCCAACAATCTTAAAGCAGTTAATTATTCTGAGCACACAATCAACAAATACTGTCCCATCACAGAATCACAAACTGCACACTAGTCTGACTCGAGAGCATGGGACAGTTGGATACAGTCAGTACCTTGCTTGTCACAAACAAAAAGGATACATTGTTTGATACATCCCGAGCAGTGGTGAATCATATGGCCTACAGACTGAGCATCAGACAATTATTAATTTACAATGGTATGGCAGTTACAGTCAATTTAACTGGAGCATTCTCCAAAGCAACATTTCTACCTTGCCAATGAATGACCACTTATTGTATACAGCATAAAATGCTGCTCCGCTTTATATTGCTATCTTTACGAATGTTCGGATGAATGCAATACAAAAAGCTTTGACAAAAACATTTTTCCACCAATACTCAAAATAATGATGTTCAAATGTACCACCATGAAGGATTGTGACCACTAAATTAATCAGACATTCTATTCAGTGTTCTCCAAAAGAAAGGCAAAATTATAATTAGTGACTAAATGCCAGAGCTTCAAAAAAAAAGGTAAATTGCCCATGGTTACAAGATTAAAGCGACTATTAAAAAAAGGTATCCCATGCAAGACATGAGATTCAACTCTATCCTGGTCCACTTAAGTACACAGAATAACTTTCTCACAGAACAACATATCCAAGAAAGAGGTCATTTACCCCATGTCAGATGAGAGCAATTTAACAACCAATGGTCTTGAAGACAGGTCAGCACTGATGTTATGGAACACAGAGCTGACAAGACACCCTGGTTACCCACTGCATCCAGATCCAACACCAGCCATTTAGACTAGCCTTACTACAAGATCAAGATAGGTCAGAAAGTAAGGCTAACTATGTAACGTGTTGTCACTCTAATCTAATTCACACACAAGTCAAGTTCATCACCTTTCTAACATGTTACCAATTACCAATTATCCAGAGGTAACGGGCAAGCCACATAGCAGGTGGTGTGGATTCATTGGGAGCTGTAGCCAGGAACCTGTGCCTAACCAGTCAAACCATGGGAACATAGTAATTGGAGGATGGTGGTGAACCTGGCAGCACTCAAATGGCTGAACACTCCCTTTCAAGGTTAAGAGTTAGAAACGTTTCCATCATCTTCCTGGCCAGCAGGACGCAACTGGCAGGGATCCCATCTACACAGACAAGCCAATCTCAAAAAACAAAGCAAGACTGACATGAGTCACCATTGGCACATGGATTCTGTACATCCTCCTGGAACATGCCACAGTCAGCAGACCTGATATGCTTAGCATTAGATAGCCAGGCAGTTACAACAGTCAGATTGCTACCCTGAGCAAGAATCATCTACCCAAGGAGAGGTACAGGTGGCATGGAAGCTGTGGTTAGCACCATTGTCTCTGCACCAGGGACCCAGGTTCGATTCCACCCTGCAGCAGCTATTTGCGTGAAGTTTGCACATTCTCTCCATGTCTGCGTGGGTTTCTTCTAGGAGCTCCAGTTTCTTCCCACTGTCCAAAGACATGCAGGCTAGGTGGACGAGCCATGGTAAGTAGAGATAGATTTCAGGAAGGTCTGGGTGGGATGGTCTTTAGAGGGTAAGTGTGGACTCAAATGACCTGCGTCCACACTGGAGGGAATTCTATGATTCTAAGTTCTGTGCAATGAACCTAAACAAAAAATAAAACCCACAAGACACACCTGTGTTTCCTTCCATACATTGTTCGAGTTCTCTCAGATGTTGCAGTACAGGAGCAAATGCACAACAGAAAACTATTTATTTACATGTTTCTTATGTTGACAACCAAAGGAAACAGGCTTAAAATCGAGAGTGTTGCCCAACGTAAGAGGCAAATTCCTTTCTGATGCGCTTTTGTTTCCTTTCATGGAGATGATGAGTTGGCAGAAGGTAACTATGACTAGACTGTACAGAACTACTATAGAGCAGAAAAAAAAACGTACTAGAATGGTTTCTTGGATGAGGGACTTTAGTTATGTTGACAGGTTGGAGAAGCTGGAGGCCACTCTTATTCAGACAAAATTACTAAGTCAAAATTATGATGGGTCTAAACAGAGTAAACAGCAAGAAACTGCACCCTTTAGTAGCAGGGGCAAGAATCAGAGTTAAGATGAAAAGACGACAGACAGTAGAACTAATAGTGATGAGGTTTTTTTTTAAATCTAGAAAAAGTAGTGAATGGTTAAGATCTAGGATGTGCTACCTCAGCTTGTGGTGGAGGAAGATTGGAGTTAGGTAACTGTTTGAAAAAAAAAGGAAGAGGCATTTTGATGACCAGATAATAGAGATTACTCCACTGCTCTAGAAGCTCTTGGTTTGACTACCACTGAGGTTGGTTTTAAAAACCAAGGAATTGGAACAACAAAAATATCAGCCTCTGTAGGGTTTTCCTCAAAATTACAAGTAATCACAATACACTACATACTGAAACATCTGCAGGACTGCCCAATGCAAGCTCAAGACACCAGACTGAAATCAGAGCTAAAGGACAACTTCAGTTATACATAGATTGCAAAGATTTGAGGAGATATCGGATATGGGGAGGCATTTGCCTCATGATATTACCAGTGGACTATTAATCCAAAGACCCAGGTAACCTTCTGGGGACGCAGATTCGAATCATGCGATGGCAGTTGGTAGAATTTAAATTCAAAAAATATCTGGAATTAGAGTCTAATGATGACCATGAATCCATTGTCGATTTTTGGAAAAACTCACCTGGTTCACTAATATCCTTTAGGGAAGGGAACTGCCATTCTACCTCATCTGGCCTACATGTCACTTTGGACCACAGCAATGTGGTTGACTCAACTGCCCTGTGAGCAATTCAAAATTGACAATAAGTGTTGACCGAGCCAATGAAACCCACATCCCATGAATGAATTTAGAAGGTCCTTCTCTGGAACCAAATCAAAGCAAATATTTTTAAAACCTGGCTATTTTCTGGCTTTGCTCAAAATTCCTCTTGCTTTAACAATTCTGCTTTTATGAACGTATGCAAGATATGGCAGCAAAGTTCTTACTGTTCCTTTTGTTGGGTTGGAACTCGTTTCTCTCCCCAACCTATACTCGAGCTGACTTAAACTCTTCCCACTTCTTCCTATAAAGATATAATTTGCTACAACTATTCCTTTAGCTCCATTCGTTTCTACTCATCTGTGGCATCCTAAAATATACATGCACGTCGTTGAAATCTTGGAGTAACTGCACAATTGTACGTACCAACTTCCACCACTTCATCAAATCAATGGTCCCTGATGTGGCTAAAAACATGCCCTAATTGAATCTAGTATTTTAATTTCTGAATTGACTTGTTCTGTTTTTATAAATACTCCTGAAGTCTCATCACTTTGTGAAAAGCTCAAAGATGACAAGAAGTTTGAAGCGGTTAGCCAAAATCAGATGGGCTCAAGGAGAGGAGTTAAGAAACTGAAAGTAATTCAAACAGATCAAAGGACAACAAAAATACAAAAGAGAGTTACAGAAATAGGTCATTAATGCTAAACAATAGCAGCAGTTTAAACCACCAATAAAAAAAACAAGGACTTTGTTAAAACCACACTTCACTGTTTTGAGCAAATAAAATTAAAGGATACAGAGCAACAGCCTCAACATAAATCAGAAGGGTAACTCAGCTAAGTCACATTTGAACTAGTGACTTCAGTTTAATCTCCAGATTAGCAAGATGATATAGGAATATTAGAGGGCATCTAGAAGTCGTCCAAGGTTGATTTCTGAATAAAGAGGACCAAATTAAGCAAATTAATGAACAAACAGCTTCCATTGAGTTTTCATTATTTGGAGAGCAGGATAATCAGGGAGAAAAGAACACAGATTATAAATTCAACAGATCAAGAATTCTAATTCAGAAATTTTCTTTTCAGCACAAGATTGCAGAACATATACCTCATTTTAGAATTGAAGGTGTCATAAGAATACAAGTTTAAGCAACATTTGCCTTAAGAGGGTAAGACATTTGTAATATTGATTAAGTGTTCATCCAGGACTGGATGCACCTTTGCTACTTCGAAAAACAGTAAAGGTTTGGAAGGTCCAAAATATGGCAATCAATTCAATAGTAGCTTTTAAAAGGTAATCTGAAGAACACCTGAAGGATTGCAGAGATATGACACTACTTGAATGGGTCTTCAAAAAGAGCTGACACGTGCTTGAGCTATCAGTTGGCCTCCTGGTGTTTTACTATTCCATAATTCTTTACATCTTACATTGGAATTCTTCCAAAGTGCTATCCAATAGGCAAAAAGAGTCCAACCATGCACTTTTTAAAATTCTTTTGTGTAACATGTACATTGTCAGTTAGACCAACATTTGTTAACCATCTTGATTGCTTAAGATGATGACGAGTTATCTCCCTGAATCCCTGAAGTTCCTGGGGTGTACTCAGTGCCATTAGGAAGAAAGTTCCAGGATTTTGACCCAGTGATACTGAAGGAATGGCAATGTATTTCCAAGTCAGAATGGCATGGGGTTTGGAAGGGAACTTTCAGGTGGTAATCCCATGCATCAGCTGCCCTTGTTATTCTAGACACGAGAGATCACAGATTTGAAACGTGCTGTTGAAGGAGCTTTGATGAGTTACTGCGGTTCACACTGCTGCTACTACTGTGCATCAGTGGTGGAGGGAATGAATGTTTGTGGGGGTGGTGCCAGACAAGCGGGTTTAATCCTGGATGGTGTAGAGCTTGAGGTGTGAGCTGCACACATCCAGGCAAGACGATAAATTTCTTTCATACCCCTGACTTGTACCTTGTAGCTGGGGCACAGACAGCGGGGAAAACAGGAAGTAAATTAACCACTGCAGAATTCCCAGACACTCTATACACCTGGCCCAGTCTAGATTTCAGTCAATGATAACGGCTGGTGTGCTACCATAATGCCATTGAACATCAAAGGAGATGGGACTAGAAACCTTTTCACTCGGTGGTGGGAATCTGGAACACTGCCTGCAAGGGAAGTAGAAATCCTCCTAACATTTTAAGCAGTATTTAAACGTGCACTTACAATGTCAAGTCAGACAAGGTTATGGGCCAAGTACCGGAAAGCTGGATTACAGTAGTTAGGTGGTTGCTTTTGATCAGCGTGGACATGGGTTGAAAGGCCTTCATCTATGCTGCAGATTGCCATAACTCAGATGGTTCAGCTCTCTTTCGTGGGAAATTAAGCACTTTATAGTCATGGCTTTGACTTTGTTTTTGTATATTCACTAAATTTGCTTGCTTATGGCTTCAAGCTGGAAGAACTTTAAGTTGTAAACATGAAAAATACATCTGCTCAATCCCACTGTGAAATCTGCTAGTAGTTAACGTGACACCGTGGTTTAAACCCACTATGAGCAACTTCAGCTGTAATTTTCTTTTAAAAACAAAAAAGGAAATTTAACAGTTTGGCAGAAGTATTTGCTAAACACATGGCTGCTGCACAAAGTCTTATTGATGTTCCCTTGGTGGGGGCAAGGCCAGGATAAAGAGAAGCTGTGGAAAAGATAAGAGGCACAGACACATACTCACTCCTTGAAATCAATATGTATCTTTCAGTATGAAGATACATCAGTATATAATATTCAAAACATGGTACATATTCTCAACATTCAGTTATCCTATCCTAACCTAATGGTTAAATCATTTGGGTAATTAAGAACTAACCAATGCCCCTGCAGCATACAGCATTGCTTGATCGTTGAGGAAATCTTTCTTTGCTGTATGGTAGCAGCTGTAAGCCAGGTCATAATGTTGAACCAAGAAACACAGATCGGCCATTTTTCTTATCTGCAGCTCTGGAGCTTCCGGTGGATACCTGATGAAGATCAAGCAGAATCCAAAGTCAGCAGCCAAAACTCAGCACTCTAGATTGTTGCAAGTGTCAAATTCAGCTGTGGCAATTTACAGTGCTCCGCAGGTACACCAGTGTGGAGTATTTCTTTCTTCACTCGTAAAAACAAGGCTCTCTCATTTCCCAGGAAGGTGGCTCAGTTTTGATTCAGAACCAAATCAGTGTACTCAAACATACCCAAAAAGCAGATTATATGGTTAGCTCTGGAAAACTCTTCTCTTTCATAAAGAGAATAAGTTTAAGCCTACAATAGTTATTATTTATCGCCTTGGCATTCAACATAGCTAATTTTGAACAGATTATCAGAAAGATCCAACCCAAAAATTAAATCAATCTTCGCAAACTTGGTTGTACTTGTTTCTTAAAATGGAAGATGTCTTTCCAGCCAGACTTCTCATTTTCATTTCCTCCCCTCAACCTCATTGAAGGTTGTGACCCTTCAATTTCTTGCCCTAATGTAACAAAATTAGTCTCCAGCCCTCTCTGGTATCCTTCTCATTTTAAGTCACTGCTAATCTTTATCACAAAATATTTTCTCCAACAGAACCTCAAATCAAAACCATACTAAGCCAATTCTAAACTCTTCCTTTCACTATAAAGTTTTGAATTTGCATAATGATATAATTTGTAGTTGTTTTTTAAAAATTCAAACTGAAAATTTTTGCCAAAAATACTTACAATATACTGCTGGCGTTTTTAAGTTCAGTTAAGGTTTTCTCTGGTACCTTACTCCCACTGAACCATTTTTTTGTAGCAGTGAACAAAGAGCGACTGAGACCTTTTCTGGATACAAGCTGCAGAAACAAAAAGTACATACCAGAGGTTTTAGAAGAGATGGACTGTTTTAACAATTTGCAAATTGAGTAAAGCATCAATTTAGGCCTCGACAATTCAAAAGGCAAAAATTTTATAAACAAATCATTGCAGGATGATGTGACAGAACTAAAAATATGCCCTTTAAACCAACAAACCCTCAAATCTGCACTTGTGGCCTTGCAATTGAGTTGATATCATTCAGGCAGCCCACAAGTAATCCTTTTTGGAGACTGCGCAGTGGCAAAAAAAAAAACATTGCAACAATAGGTCTCAAAATAAATGGAGGAATCATTGCCTCGAGTGTTAATTATAAAATTGACATCACTGGCACTAACAACCATTTGGAGATCGGTTTAAGCAGGAAACCTTCATGGCTTGCATGCTGTTCCAGACCTCCTCTTTTCAAAAAAGAAGTGCATTTCAAACAAGTACCAAATAAATTAAATGGAACATTAGATTAACGCAGCATCAGATAGCACACTGGCAATAAATTGAAACCTTGTTCTTTTCAGAGATGTATGCCCATTTCTCAACATTATCCATTATGAAAATACTATTTCTCAATCAGAAACACATGATACAATTAGCTCCAGAAAAAGGTGTTGGACAGCCGTATCTCAATACATCAGGCTAGTTCCAAAGGCATCAGAACATTGCATAAAAGCATTGTATCAAGTTTCTTTTCAAAAAAGGTCCCATTGGGGAAAAAAAAAAGCAGTTGACCAGCATTACCTGTTCTACACATTTTACAGCCTCTTTGCTCCTTTGCCCATTTAAGAAAATGTTGGAAAAGAGAAATAGTAACAGCAGAATGCTAATTACGATCAGCCAAGAGACAATTTACTAACTGTAACCAACCAGCACTTGTGAACTGTAGCCAACATTTTGATGACATTCACTGACAGTCACTTTGGGATTATCAGTTGGCCTTGCACTTCTCCAGTGAAAGTTCCATATGAATAAACAGGGCTCTGTTCTTTGCATACGTAAAGAGCACAGATATATATTACTTTGTGGAGTTGAAACAGGTGTACATCATTTCCTGGTTCATTCCTCAAGCCAATTATCTGATGATCTTCAAAATTCAAAGATTGGTCAACCATTATTAACTGCAAGCTCTATGGCATGCCTCCACCAGAATCCATCTGCCAATCAATCAGCACTCTCCACTCAGCATAAATGTTGGCATTCTGCTAAAGTTGGTATTCTTACAAATTGTCCTGACGAGTGCAAAAAGCTTTGATAAAGTGTGTCATTTTCCAACAATGTATAGGTAGTAATCCCAATATTCTAAGCTAACGCCCATTAAAAATGAAATAAGGGCAACAAGCTTAAGTTTTTAAAATAAATGCAATCAGCTGAACAAGATTTTTAATCTCAAAAAAATTGCAGTACAGTTTTGTTCAGTCTCTTGCTCCGTAAATTCATTTTTTTAAGCTGCTTTCAGTTTACTATGGCAGTATATCACATTGGCATGTTGTGGTACTTCACATTCTGTGTCACAGATTAAGTCAGCATTAGCCAGTAATTCAACATGCCAATTTTCAAACTCCGCTAACTTGAAAGGCTTCTCAATAGGAAGAAATGAAGGTGAAATCTATTGAGAGGCTTGGGGAGGTAGTCATCATCTTCAGATCACCACGACGAGAACGTGAATCGGATTTCAAGTTTAAAAGCACTAGGAGTCAGAGGAATATCCATTTCAGCTTATTTAATAATTTCATCTCAATTTTCAAAGGCAAAACATTTGGGGTGATAACAAGAAAATCCACAACTTATGTAGCATCTCAGCCTCAGACTTCCCAAAAGGTTTTATAGCAAAAATCAGTAATAGGGTTAAAACTTTGGAAATCCATTGCTCACAGCACTCTGCATGTATTACTGCAATGTAGACTGCAGCAGTTTGATTAGACTGCTCACCATCACCAAGGAGGGTTAGGGATGGGAAACAAATCACATCCACATCTTGCGAATAAATTTAAAAAAAAAAAAGGTGCTTTTGAATCTATTTTTCACTGTTTTGAAGGGTGACATTCAGACAATAAGCACAGTAAGCTCCCATAAATGCAATAAAATAACGATCAGGTGATGCTCGAGAAAAAAACCTGAAAGAACTGCGGATGATGTAAATCAGAATCAAAACCAGAAGTTACTGGAAAAGCTCAGGAGGTCTGGCAATATCTGTGAAGAGAAATCAGAACATTTCAGAACCTGTATTCTGAGGAAGGGTCACTCAACCTGAAACATTAACTCCTATTTCTCTCCACAGATGCTGCCAGACCTGATGCTTCTTGAGGTTAATGGAGTACAAATATTAATGGGAACTTCATGAAGGAGAACTTCTTTGCTCTTCCGCAAAGTGTTTTAAAATCTTTCATATTTACCTGAAAATGCTGCTGAGAACTTGGATTCACGTTTTATTCAGCATACAGCATGTCTGATGTAATACTGAAAGAAATGCCTCGATTAACTGCTCAAGAGTCCAAAGGACTTGAACCTTCCACCTTGCAACAAAGTCAAGTGAAGACTCAAAAATCCAACCTTTGCAGTTTTAACTGAATGTATTCAAGATAACAGCAGCACAAGTTTGATAAGCGCTAAAATGCACTGTGTCCTAGAGAGGACACAGATACACAACAAAATTATGCTGCAGTGCTATTCACAAAAAAGATTACAGGTACACTTGCATTCTGGAGAAACACAAATATTGGACAAGGTAGAAAGTAACAAAAAGATGACAATTCTTACAGTAACTTCACACCAGGTCCCTACCCAACAATTGGCAGTTTGCACTGAAACAGAACATTTACAGCACTTAATGAAGTCATTCAGCACATTCTGTCAACCAAAACAGCTATCTTGCCTAACCTTCCTTTATAGTGGCTGATTGGATCAGACAAGAAAGAAGTCACCAGGTTCATTTAGCAGTGGGACTAAACTAGAGGGAAAATAAGTTGTGAATCATTTGCTGACAGTAATCTGCATTTGTACAAGAGCATAAACAGATCTTATTGGCCCGAATGTCTAACTAAGCACTGGCCCTATAAACTGCAGCAGTTTTATATTGGTCCTAAAAAGGAAGATGGTGTATTTAATTCACTACACTGAAGATGCATGAACTATGCATTCGAGAACAGGTTCAGTGTGACACAGCCACAGTGATGACGGAATTACACACATTTCTCAGGCTCAGGTTTGAACCCAGTTCCAATTTCACTAGCCTAGCAATTTGGAAGAAAGCCTATTCCTCACGGGTGAATTTAAAGCTTTTCAATATTGAAGTAGCAGCTTCACTTAAACATTCAACAGGTCACAAACAATCACCACTTAAAAACTGAAGCTTACAAATATTTAATTGTGTGCACATAAGTGGATACTACATCATGGGAGCCACCCCCTAGGAGTGGAGGAGTTCAAAACAAGGGGACATATTTCAAAGGTGAGAGGAGATAGATTTAAAAGGGACCTGAGGGGCAAGTTTTTCACACACCAAAGGTGGTTCATACGTGGAATGAACTGCCTGAGGTAGGTGATAGATGCAGATACAGTTACAACGTTTAAAAAATATTTGGACAGCTACATGAATAGGAAAGGTATAGAGGGATATGGGCCAAGCACAAACAAGTGTGACTAGTTTAGTTTGGGAAACTTGGTCAGCATGGACAAGTTGGAGTGAAGAGTCTATTTCTGTGCTGTCTGACTGACACTGGGCAGGGCTACTTATGTATTAATGGAGCTGTGTACTTAGAAAATAACATTTACATCACACAAAACACAGTTTCATTGAAGTGGTCAATGACGTGTAGATAGAGCTAAGAAACAGAACAACGATCTAACTCAATGGCAGAATGGGCTCAAGGGGTTGAATGACCCATGTAGCACGTTTGTTCCAATTAACAAATTAAAGGAACAGCTTCGTTTATTTTTTTAGCACAGTACGGAAGCCTCCTTCCTTGCCTTGCTCCTTAGGTGCTGCTGGTGGTGCCTCCCAAGTTGTATAAACAATTGTCTTTCTAATGGAGAGATGCGCTTGCAGTTCAAGTGGCCTACAGCTAATCATGTTGCCATCAAATCAACATATTGCTTGAATTTTGAGTTTTTGAAATTGTGAAGAGCTTGGCTCAGACTTAAATTCATGAAGCAACCACGAGCAGCAGAGGGCTTTTGCACCACCTAGTGACTGCAAGTTATTACTACAAGACGCTCAATGCAAAATTAACATTGAAAAATGTTTTTCAACAAAGAATTTTTCACCACAGTAAAGTTAACAAGCATGGAAAGCTATGCTTCATGTGAATTAACACAGCTAAGCCAATGAAGCTTGAAGTAAGAGTCAGTTCTGGTATGTGGACAGACCCTGCGCTGTGTCAGGTTTTGCACCAAACTGTGGTTTTAAGAATGCTACATTTGATTTACAAGGCAGACTAGCTCAAATTAATTGTAATCTTAACTTTTCTCTTTCCCCCTGCCTTTGCATTACATCAGATCCCTATATCCTTTGAGCCCTTTAGCTCCAACTGCTATAAAAAGCTCTCTCAAAACCAATGTTTTGGTCTTGACTGCTTTCTGTGGCAGAGAATTTCACAGTTTCACCACTCTCTGGGGAAATAGTTTATACTCCAGACACTTAGATTTTGACCCATAGTTCTGGTCATCAAGAACATGCTCAGTGCTTCTACCCATCTAACCCTGTTAGAATTTTATACATGAGATTTTCCTCATTTTTCCAAGCTCCAGGAAATATAATCCTAACATATTCAATCTCTCTTCATACGTCAGGCATGCCATCCCAATCAATCAATCAATCAGGTAAACCTTTGCTGTGCTCCCTCTAGAGCAAGAGCATCATTCCTCAGAGAAGGAGGCCAAAACAATATTCCAGGTGCGGTCTCAACATACCCTGTAATTGCAGCAAGGCATCTCTGCTCCTATTCTCTCATCCTTTCACTTTCAAGGCCAACACATTGTCCTTCTTGACCGCCTGCCGTACTTACGATTGGCATAGAAGGACACCCAGGTCCTGTTGCGCATTCCCCTCTCAATTTATAGCAATAATCCATCTTCCTGTTTTTGCACCCCAAGTGCAGAACGTCACATTTATCTATGTACTGCTGTATCTGCCATGTTTGCCCACTCACTCAGCTTGTCCAAACCACATCCTTCTCATATCTCACCCTCCCACCAGGCTTTTATGTCTCTTACAAATTGGGAGATATTCCATTTCATTCCCTCATCGAAGTCAGCTATGTTGAGAGTGACTGGGCTCTAAGCACTGATCCCTGCAGTACCCCAGTAGTTAGCAGATGCCATTCAGAAAGAGGCCCATTTATTCCTAAATAAAATACCAAAGAACTGCAGATGCTGGCAATCAGAAATTGCTGGATAAACTGGCAGCATCTACAGAGAAAAAGCAGAGTTAACGTTTCGGTCCAGCGACCTTTTTTCAGAACTGATTCTAGCTAGGAAATGGTTGGTATGATGCTAGATAAGGGGTGCGGGTGTGGAGAAGGACTAAATGCTAAGTACAGATGTAGCTCCCTTTGCTGAATTCTAAATCGCTCCTACTCAGGTCTTTATTTTTTGCTGGCCAATTTGTATGCCCCTGATACCACCTTTAATATCCCTTGTAATCCATGGTGTGGCCACCTTCCCTATTTTGATTTTGCACTAGATAGGAACAAACAATTGTCGCAGTTCATTCATGTGCACTAAATGTTCATCATTGCCTTTCTGTCACCATCCCATAAGTAATGCCCCAACTTATCCTAGTCAACTCACATCTCATACCACTAATTTCCTCTATTTAGACTCAAGACCTTAGTGTCTTAATCAACTACAACAGTCTCCACCTTGGTGAAGGATTCTATCATATTCTGGTCGCTCATCCCCCAAGGGGCCTCACACAATTACACTGTCAATTATTCCTTTTTATGCAATACCCAATCTACCCACAATACAAATTTGAAGAAGAACTATACAACACCTTATCTTCTGCCTGGGCACCCTACAGCCTGGAGGACTCAACATAGAGTTCTCCAATTTCAAATAATCTTGCCATCCATTCCCCACCTCCTCCCTTCCATTCCAACTTCTAAACCTCCCATTAACCAACCAGCTCATACTTACCACCAATTCCACCTCCATCCCTCTACCTGCAGCTCCCCCTACCCCACATCGAGTCCTGAAGAAGGGTAATACATGAAACGTTGACTGTTCCTTTCCTCCAGATGCTGTCTGGTCTGCTGTGTTCTTTCAGTCTCCTGTTTATCTACCTTGGATTCCAGCATCTGCATTTGTTTGTCTCTACCCAGTTCTAACTGGCGCCTCAACATAGTAGCCCAGAAAACTATCCCATATGTGCT
>NC_063335.1:119376192-119386949 GCF_021869965.1 Rhincodon typus
ACTGAGTTCTGAGGAAGGGTCACTGGACCCGAAACGTTAACTGTTTTCTCCTCCACAGATGCTGCCAGACCTGCTGAGCTTTTCCAGCAATTTTGTTTTTGTTCCATGGCTAGTATAACCTTTCTTAGGAAAAGGGACTAAAACTGCATACAATTCTAGGGTTGTGGTCTTATCACAGCCCTGTATCGCTGAAGTAAGACATCCTTACATCTGTACACCAATCCTCTTGCAGTGAAGGCCAAATGCCATTTGCTTTCCTGACTGCTGTACAAGGATGCCTGGGTCCCTTTGTACGTCAATCTTTCTCAATCTGTCAGCACTTAAATAATACTCTTGTCGTTCTGCTTTTCCTACCAAAGTGGACGATTTCACATTTATCAGCATTATACTGTATCTGCCATGCATTTGCCCACTTATTCAACTCGTCTAAATTAGGTGAAGCCTCTTTACATCCTGCTCACAGTTCACAGTGTCTACTATCTACGAGTCATCAGCATACCATCAGCGAGTCATTACTCATATATATTTTAATATGACAGTCCCACCAGCACAGAAACATCCATCGGCCCATCTTCTGCTTCCCCTCAACATGAGCTTCCTCCTACCTCTCTTCATCGCACCTCTCTTCCTCGTGAGTTCATCTAACTTCCCCCATTCACGTCAACTACTCCTAACGATAGTGAGGTTGTGCATGACCAACACTCTCCAGGAGCAGTACTTTCTCCTCAGTTATTACTAATTATAATAATACTTCTGGTTGTGGTCTCATCCACAAGTTGGTATTCATTCATTCAGGGGATGTGGGTGTTGCTGGCTGGGCCCAGCATTTATTGTCCGTCCCTAGTTGCCCCTTGAGAAGGTGGTAGTGAGCTGCCTTCTTAAACCGCTGCAGTCCATGTGCTGTAGGTTGACCCACAATGCCCTTAGGGAGGGAATTCCAGGATTTTGACCCAGCAACACTGAAGGAACGGTGATATGGTTCTAGTCAGGATGGTGAGTGGCTTGGAGGGGAATTTGCAGGTTGTGATGTTCCACATATCTCCTAATACTATTAATGAACATACAAATAGATGCATAAGTAGACCATTCAGCCCTTCAAACATTTAGTTAATACTCTGTTTTTTCATTGTTTCTGCTAAAGTCAACAATGTCCCATTTTCACACAATACTCCATCTTTTGGATTTTTGCTCACTCAATTCAACCTAACTATGTCCATCTACAAAAGACCACAGAAATAGGAGTGGGCTATTTGGCCCATCAAGTCTGCTCTGCCTTTCACTGAGACCATGGCTGAACTGATAGCAAAATTACTCCTATTTATATTTCACTCCCTTTGAAATAAAGGCCAACTTTCCAGTTGCCTGCCTTATTACACACCGAACCTCGATGTTAGCCTTTTGTGATTCATGCACAAGATTTCACAAATCCCTCTGTGTTGCAGCTTTCTGTCCTTCACCATTTAAATAATATTCAGCTCCTGTATTTGTATTGCCAAAGTGCAGAACCTCACATTTCTCCACATTATATTCCATCCACCTAGTTTTTGTACTCTTACATGAACTGCCTGTATCACTTCACAGACTTATAAAGTTATCCTCACTGCTTGGTTTCCCACCTATTTTTGTGTCATTCACAAACTTAGCTATTCACTTTTCTTATCCATTATATTGTAAATAAATGTGACTCAGCACCGATCCCTGTGGCACTCCACTAGTTAGAGATTGCCATCCTGAAAATGCACCCCTCCTTATTCCAACACTTTGTCTTCTATTAGTAAGCCAATCCTCTAACCATGTTAATGTACTACCTCCCAACAACCATGGGCTCTGATCTTATTAAGTGGCCTAATGTGCAATCTCTAACTAGTGGAGTGCCACAGGGATCGGTGCTGAGTCACATTTATGTATTATGTATTTCTAAACGCGCTGGTAATTACATCGCTTATAATAGACTCAAACAGTTTTCCAGTAACAGACATTAAGATAACTCGCCTATAGTTACCTGCTTTTTGTCTTTTTAAAAAAATAAAGGTGTTACTTTGGCTATTTTTCAATCCTCTGCGACTTTTCCAGAATCCAAGGATTCATAGAGTCATAGAGATATACGGCATGGAAACAGACTCTTCGGTCCAACTCATCCATGCCAACCAGATATCCTAAATTAATCTAGTCCCATTTGCCGGCATTTGGCCCACCGCTCTCTGAGCCCTTCCTATTCATGTCCCCATCCAGATGACTTTTATATGTTGTAATCGTACCAGCCTCCACCACTTTCTCTGTACACGCACCACCCTCTGCATGAAAAAGTTACACCTCAGGTCTTTTTTAAATCTTGTCCCTCTCATCTCTAGTTTTGGACTCCCCTACCCTGCAGAAAAAGACCTTGGCTATTCACCCCACCTATTGCCCCTCACGATTTTATAAACCTCTATAAGGTCACCTCTCAGCCTCCAACGCTCCAGGGAAAATAGCCCCAGCTTACTCAGCCTGTCCCTATAGCACAAACCCTCCAACCCTGGCAACATCCTTGTAAATTTTTTCTGAACCCTTTCAAGTTTCACAAATCCTTCCTATAGCAGGGAGACCAGAATTGAATACAGTGAATTCCTTGAAGATTACTACCGGTGCATTTACTATCTCTAGTGATAGTTGCTGTAATTATTCCCTCTCCACCTTTTTCCCCTTGATAATTTACTAACTTTAGAATATTATTAGTTTCTTCCATCGTGAAGACTGATATAAAGCATTTATCTAACTCCTCTGCCATTTCCTGGTTCCCCACTATTATTTCCCCTGCACCATTCACTAAGGGGCCTATGTTCACTTTGGCCATTCTATTTCCTTTCATATATTTAAAGAAGCTCTTACTGCCCATTTTCATATTGCTTCATAGTTTACCCTCATTGCTTATCTTTTCCCTCTTTCTTTTTTCTGGACTTACATGTGGGCCAAACCAGTTAAGAATGGCAGATTTTCTTCCTTGAAGAATATGAGTGAAAGAGATTGTTTACAACAATCAATAGTGGCTTTCACAGCACAGTTGCTAAGATGAGCTTTCAATTCCAGGTTTGCTAATTAAATTTAAATTGTCACTTTTAAGCAAAAACAACAGTAAATGAGGCAGGGCCAAATGAGTATATACATGGAATCATTACCACCCCCAAGTTCCCCTCTAAGGCACTCAGTATCCTGACTTGAAAATATATTGCTCCTCCTCCAGTGTCACTGGGTCAAAATCCTGGAATTCCCTCCCTAAGAACATTATGGTCTACCTACAGCACATGGATTGCAGTGGTTCAAGAAGGTGGCTCACGAATTCCTTCTCAAGGAGCAACTAAGGACAGGCAATAATTGCTGGCCTGGCCAGCAATGTCCACATATTATGAATTAATAAGCAGAAAAATTCTCCATTTAGTTTGCAATAAAAGCCAACGTTTCATTTACTTCCCTGAGTACTTGCTGCATCTGTGTGCTAACATTTTGTGATTGATATAACACATACCTGGATCCTCCTGGATATACATCCCATGAATGAAGGAAAAAAACGATATCCTATGATTCCCTGAGAGGCTAAAAATCTGTCAATACCAGCTGTAGATCTATTTAACGAGAAAGCACACACAACCTGTTGGAGTAGAGAATTCCAAATAATCACAAACCTTTGTTTTTTTTTATTGATTTAACGGATGTGGGCATCGCTGGCTGGGCAGCATTTATTGCCTGTCCCTAGTTGCCTTTGAGAAGGTGGTGGTGAGCTGCCTTCTTGAACTGCTGCAGTCGATATATATATTTCTAAGTCAGGATGGTGAGTGGCTTGGAAGGCACCTTGCAGGGGATGGTGTTCACATGTATCTGCTGCCCTTGTCCTTTTATGTGGTAGTAATCATGAGTTTGGAATGTGGTGTGAGAGAATGCCTGACAAGTCAATTCTTCTTCCTATGCCTTCAATGAGTTCACTGTGTAACAGTGTCTGTGTTATGGTGTAGCTTGCTACAGTCTGTTTTGAAGAACGACAGAACTCCTGTCTGGGTTAAAGTCCTGTGTACCTTATCTATTGGTCACTTTAACTTAATTCCATGCTCTGTGAAAAATAAAGACAGCAATTTCAAACAGGGTCATCTTAATCAGAGAACATCTCACTTACTCAATCTGTTTTTTTCCACTTCATATTTGAAGCAACATAGTAACCAGTTAGCAATTCAAACCCAACAGTCAGCATCTCTTAACAGGACAAAGATAAGGTTTCAAAGTCTGACAAACTTTACAAAGTTTAAGAATAAGTTACATGGATTTGTTTTAATCATACAAAATCAATAGGCCATTCAGTCCCTTAATGCTTGCTCTGCCATTCAATCAGATCACAGTTGATCTGGTTGTAGCCACAATCGATTTTCCCACATATCCCTTGTTAAATTTTGACTCCCTTATTAGTCAGGACCCTGTCTACTCCTACCTTAAAAATATTCAATGATCCTGCTCTGACCACTCTCCGTGAAAGAGAGTTCCATAGACTCATGACTCTCTGAGAGACTGGAATTCCTTCTCTATGTAAGGACGGTACTTTTTAATTTTTCTGTATTTTTGACTGTGGACTGAAATAAGTAAAGGACTGTTTCAAAACTAAATTTCTGAGGAAGGGATTGCTAAATTTTCAAATCTCAAATTACTAAAATGAAAACGTTGTGAAATTGCATTGACACTTTTTTTTAAAGCAGCAGGGGTGGGCTACAGATGGGTCAGCACCAGGCTGTGTGTGAGATTGGCTGGAAACTGATTACTGATGGGTTTGTGAAGTTTTGTTCAGTTGCGGATGCCAACTATCTGAGTGGCTCCTAGGTAGCTGAGCAGCTTGTGGGTGTGAACGATACTGGCAGAAGCCTTCAGTCTGCTGCAGGGAAGATAGTATGACACTCTCTCCGGTAAGATACCTGAAGTCGAAGAAAGCCAGTTTATTTTCTCCCTTCTACCCCTCAAATTTCAAATCTAACGTTGATCTTGCTTTTTGTGCATCTTCTATGCAGCCGTAACTTTGCATTCCTCGCTCTGTTCTATCAACCTATGATCTTGGTATGGTATGATCTGCCCGTATTGCACAGAAAACAAAACTTTTCACTGTACCTAGGTACTTGTGACAACAATAAATCAAATCACTAGTTGCTGTTGGCAAACACTGAGAATGCTGAAGAAACTCAACAGGATTGGCAGCATCCGTCAAAAGAGAAAGAGTTAACTTTTTGGGTCTGGCATGACTCTTCTTCATAACTGTTCTTATTTCTTCTCTTCCAGGTATGCCCAACTTGAAGAAGTTCTGTTCTCCTCTCCAACAGGATTTCTGTTTTAATCTTTTGTCTTGTTCACCGTCATTGCTTTCTATCTCCCTCCGTGTGTTTTGACTTCTAAAGTTTAGAAGACTCATACCAGATTCGAAACGTTAACTCTATTTCTCTGACCACAGATGCTGCCAGGCAGTATCAGTTTCAGATTTCCAGCATCCACTGTATTTTGCCTTGATTTGACTTACTGTTAGCTGTTGCTTACAACCAAGAACTCTGAGACTTCACAGTTTGTGAACCAGTCACTCGGTGCCTCCTGTGAAGAAGTAAGAACCCAAGGAAAAGGGTCAGAGAACCAAAGGACCTGGAAACAAAAGGAAAAATCCATTGAATTTTGAAGATTGGCACGAGTAACTACTTCTCCAGTACTTTTTCTTTCACAACGCCAAGGTTTATCTTTGAGTGTCTGTATGTGTGTGCATAGGGGTTTTAGAAGGGGGTTAGAGTTTTAATGAGTAGTGTAATATGTTGACAGCTTGTAGCTGCACCCGCTCCATCTTTCTTTTAATCGGAGTCTATCTGACAGGTAAATTGGGGAATTAATGTACTCTGACAGCATTTTTGTGAGAACGGTGGGAGTAATGAGGCTTGATTTTTATCATATAATCCTGAAGAAACATAGAATCCCTACAGTGTGGAAGCAGGCCATTCAGTCCATCGGGTCCACACTGACTCCCTGAAAAGCATCCCACACAGACCCACCCTATCCTTGTCACCCCTGCATTTCCCATGGTTAACTCACCTAGCCTGCACATCCCTGTACACTATGGGGCATTTTAGCATGGTCAATCCACCTAATGTACACATGTTTGGACTGTGAGAGGAAACCCACGCAGACACAGGGAGAATGTGTAAACTCCACACAGACAGTTACCCGAGGGTGGAATCGAACCCGGGTCCCTGGTGTTGCAAGGCAGCAGTGCTAACCACCGAGCCACCGTGCCGCCCTCCACTGTGTCAGCCTAAAAACACTATCCCAGTGAAGCTTGATATCAAACCCTATCTTAAATCCCAAATTTTAAAACTGCGTCCTCTATTTTTAGTCTTTCCCACAAAGGGAAACACTCTTTCAACAACCACCCTGTCAACTCCCCTTAAAACCTTCACATTTCGAAAAGATCACCTCTCATTCTTCTAAAACGCCGGAAGTAGGGACGTTTGCTGATGACTGCACCATGTTCAGCATTCACGACTCCTCAAATGCTGAAGCAGTCAGACTCGATGGGCCAAATGGCCTTTTCTGCGCTGTATGACTCTATGGTCAAATGCGACAAGATCTGTAAAAATATCCAGGCTTGCGCTAAAAAATATCAGGTAACATTCATACCATACAAATGCCAGGCAAGACCATCATAAACAAGACAGAATTAAAAACTACCATCCTTGACATTCAATGGTACAATCATCACTGAATGCCCTACAATCAACATCCTGGAGGTTACTGTTGACCTAAAACTGAACTGGACTTGCCACATAAATACCGTGGCTACAAGACCAGGTCAGCACATCCCAAAGTGGGATTCAAGCCCGAGAACCCAGAATATTTGGGGCAACATGGCGGCTCAGTGGTTAGCTCTGTTGTCTCACAGCGCCAGGTTCCCAGGTCCCATTCCACCCTCGGGCGACTGTCTGTGTGGAGTTTGCACATTGTCCCCGTGTCTGCGTGGGTTTCTTCCCACAATCCAAAGATGTGCAGGTTAGGTGGATTGGCCATGCTAAATTGCCCATAGTGTCCAGGGATATGTAGGCTAGACAGACTAGCCATGGGGAATATGGGGTTATGGGGATAAGGGGTGTGTGTGTGTGTGTGTGTGTGTGTGTCTGTAGGGTGCAGGGCCTGGCTAGGATGCTCTTTGGAGCATCAGTGCTATTTCTAAGGGCTGAATGGCCTCCTTCCACACTGTAGGGAGTCTGTGTCATCCTTGCCCTTGAGGTGGTGGTGATGAGCTCCCTTCTTGAATACTGCGGTCCACGTGTTGTACATTCACCCACAATGCCCTTGGGGAGGAAGTTCCAGGGTTTAATAGAATAGAATTTTATAAGTTTCTATGAAATCCTAACAGGGTAAACACAAGAAGGATGTTCCCAATGACTGGGGAATCCCTAACCAGGGGTCACAGTCCAAAGATATGGGGTAGGCCATTCAGGACTGAGATGAGGAGAAATGTCTTCACCCAGAGAGTGGTGAACATATAGAATTTTCTGCCACAGAAAGTGGTTAAGGTGAAAATATTGAATGTTTTCAAGAAGGAGTTCGATATAGTTCTTAGGCTAAAGGGATCAAAGGAGTTGGGTAGAAATGGGAACAAGGGACTGAGATAAATGATCATACTGAATGGCAGAGGGGTGTTGATGGGCTGAATGGCCTACTCCTGCTCCTTTTTACTACGTTTTTGCCGAAATTCTCATAGGCATCAACAACGACAACACGAAAATCCCAATTTTGTTGCCATCCAAGTGGTAGTCATGACAGGTCACAATCATGTCTTTAAAAAATATTCTTTTATGAGATGCGCCCAGCCAACAGTTAACTGTCTCAGATTGCCCTCGAGCGGAGTTGCTTGCTCGATCGTTTCAGAGAGCAGGTGAGAGTCAATTACGCTACTGCTGATCCAGAGTCAGGCAAAGACATTAGTGAACCAACTAGATTCATAAGACAACCAATGATAGTTTCATAGTCACTGTTGCTGGAACTGGCTTTCAATTCCTGAATTCAAATGCTGCTAGCCTCAAGCTTGTTCTTCCAAATAATTAATGCAGGGACATGACCACTACAAGCGCATCTTCTTGTAATGTACAAAGTGGACACATTTGAAGAATGAGAGATAGTGGGAACTGCAGATGCTGGAGAATCCGAGACAACAAGGTGCAGAGCTGGATGAACACAGCAGGCCAAGCAGCATCATAGGAGCAGAATGATCATTACCACTCCACTACTGTTCCAACTGCTTCTGTCAAAATATATCAGAGAAGAACATGATGCCTGGGTTGGAAAAAGCATCAAGCCAGAGCCACTTTCATGTCCTCAGATTCTCCTGAAGTACCTTACTGCCAATAGAGCACTTTTGAAACATTATCACAGCTGAAATGTAGGCAAACATGGCAGGCAATCTGCACAGAGCAAGGTCCAACAAACAGCAAAGAGATAAATGATTTAGATTTTACTTAAACCCCCCCACTCCTGTGATGTTGATCGAGAGACAAATATTGGCACAGACATCAAGAGAATGTTGATGCTCATTGCAAAGTCCTACAAAGTAATCCACTCTAAGAGGCAGACTGGAGCGTGCTGCAAAGGCTGATGATTGAGACTGCATTATTGTGTAAATTGTTCTTCAAAAGGTCTTTGACAAAGCTGTATAGACCTGTTAGCAAGAAATATGATTGAATATTAATGCTGCCAATGTGCACTTGAAAGAGGAGATTAGAACTTCTGGCCTGCAGACTGCAGTGGGAATGGACACTCATGACCCTGCCCTGTTGAAATGTATTAATGATCTAGGCCTGGCTGTCCACACCTTATTTCAAAGTTTGCCAACTGGGAAAAAATAAATATCAAAACTATTAAATAATGAAGAGGACACAAACAGCTTTGAGGAGGTCATAGACAGGTTGGTGTAAAGGGCACAGCCTTAGCAAATGAAAAGTAATGCAGAGTACTACAGAGTGAAATATTTTGCTTGGAACCAGGCAATACGAACAATATTCCAGACTTTGAAAGTGGGTGCAGGAACAGGGACAACTGGGCATTCACGTAATAACCTAAAAAAACTTTTATAAAAGCATATGCAATCATTGGTTTTATCAAAAGGGAAGTCAAGTAAAAACCAAGGAAGTTATATAAAACCTTTATAAGTCACTGGCCTAACACAAAACTCTCTATAAACTCTTAAAAAGTAATACTATTAAAAGTCCTGTAATATTTGATGGGAACCTATACATAGAATCACAGATGTACAGCACAGAAACAGACCCTTCGGTACAATTCATCCATGCCGACCAGATATTTTAAATTAATCTAGTCCCATTTGCCAGCTTTTGGCCCATATTCCTCCGAACCCTTCCTATTCATATACCCATCCAGATGCTTTTTAAATGTTGTAATTGTACCAGCCTCCACTACATCCTCTGGAAATTTGTTCTATACACGCACCACCCTCTGCGTAAAAAAAGATAACCCCTTACGTCCCTTTTAAATCTTTCCCCTCCCAGTTTAAACATATGCCCTCTAGTTTTGGACTCCCTTACTCTGGGAAAAGAACTTACATACAAAAATACAAGAACTTACATACAAATGGGGCAGCACGGTGGCTCAGTGTTTAGTACTGCTGCCTCATAGCACCAGGGACTCGGGTTCAATTCCAGCCTTGGGCGACTATCTGTGTGCTGTTTGCACATTTTCCCTGTATCTGTGTGGGTTTCCTCCAGGTGCTCCGGTTTCCTCCCACAATCCAAAGATGTGCAGGGTAGGTGGATTGGCCATGCTAAATTGCCCATAGTGCCCAGGGATGTTTAGGCTAGGTGGGTTAGACATGGGGAAATCAGGGGTAGGGGAATGGGTCTGGGTGGGATGCTCTTCAGAGGGGTGATGTGGACTTGTTGGGCCAAACAGCCTGCTTCCACACTGTAGGGATTGTATGATCTATGAAAAAGGAGTAGGAGTAGGTCATTCAGCCCCTCAAACCTGATCCACCATTCACCTAGATCATGGCTGACTTGATGGTACAATGTGCCAGATAACCTTTCACCAACAATACCCTCATCCCCTTTCTTATCAAGAATCTATCTATCTCTGTCGTAAAAATACTCAAAGACTCTGCTTCCGCTGATTTTGAGGAAGAGAGTTCCAAAGTTTCACCAGCAGCTGTGAGATGAAATCTCACTCATCATGTCTTAAATGGACGATCTCTTATTTTGAAAATAACTGCTAGTTTTAGACCCTCCCACAAAAGGAAACATCATCTCCACACCCACCCTGTCAAGATCTCTCAGGATTCTGAACTCCAGTGAATACAGGTCTAGCCTGTTCAACCTTTCCTCATAAGGCTGAAGATGACATATTGGATATACCATGCTCTATTAGGTGAATGGAAAATTCAATTACAGAAATAGCTTCCCACAGATGAAGTGAGAGAGAACACATTTTGTCTTTAGCACAAGAATTGTTACTAAGTCCTCATGTCATAACATGAATAAAGTGAAATGCTATAAATTGGGGTTGGTGTAGCAAGCTACATGCTTACAAATCCTGCTTTGCCACGGACGTTTGTACCAGTCTCCATAAACGTTAACATTTGCACCATTAAAATGAAACAAAACTCAAAGCTGTAAACTTTTACAGTGAGCACCTTCTGTAAAATGAAAACCTGTCAATGTATTATATATAGAGATAACAAGGTGTAGAGCTGGATGAACACAGCAGGC
>NC_063335.1:119387449-119399549 GCF_021869965.1 Rhincodon typus
CTAGACCCTTCATCAGAAAAGCCTTTTCTGATGAAGGGTCTAGGCCCAAAACGTCAGCCTCTCTGCTCCTATGATGCTGCTTGGCCTGCTGTGTTCATCCAGCCCTGCACCTTGTTGTCTCAGTACCTTGATAAGTTTCTTTTGATATCCATAACATTGTTTGTGGCTGATGTTTGAGATCCAGTTAATCAGTAATCTGCTTTGACCATTGACTGTTTCGCTAACGGTTCTCAATGCTGCTTGTCAATGCTTTAACAGTGGTAGCTCTTAAATCATTTTCCCATGGTGGATAGGGGGAATTAAGAATTCAGTTTAGCTGTTGTACAAAATGGATTACCCAAAAGTGATGTTGGTGTTTGAGATTGAGAGAACGCTAATCAGTCTGAGGTTCTTACCTTCATTCTTGCCCTGAATGAGGTGAAGGGAGATGTGATAAATCAGCGCTTACTATAGAATGGAGGTGGCCCTATGTTCCCCAATTTGATCAAAATCAATTGTCATTCTTTAATTGCACGTAACTTCAAAAAAATGCAAGACTGCTCCACAAATTCTCAAATCAGTTAAGCATTGTCGCTTGAATAATGAGATCCAGAAAGGGCACACACATCTTAAAAAGAGAAGTCTGAGGGGGTGACTTCACAAAGGATTTAAAATGGTTAAGCACAGAGGATAACTCCTTGTGAAAGAGCATAACTAGAGACAATTAATGTAAGATTGTCAGTAAGAAACTCAATTGGGAATTCAGATGAAATTCCATGTGGTGAGAACTTGCTACCTCTGGGAGTGGTAGTAATGAATGGTTTGACATATTGTTTTGGTGAGGTTAAGCACATGAAGGAGATAGGAATAGCAGGCTTTGCTAGATAGGTGCCGAAGGATGGGAGGAAGTTCAGGTGAAGCTGAAACTACAGACTATGAATATTGATTGGCTACCAGGCACCTGATTAACTTGGGATTATGTTTTGGCAGAAAGATTACAAACACAAAGATAGATGGAGGGACAGATAGGGCTGAGGATGCAGGATGCAGCAGACGGACTTGGATAGGCTAGGAGTGTGGGCAAAGAAGTGGCATACAGCGTGGGAATGTGAGATTATGCACTTTGGTAGGAAGAATAAAAGTATAGACTATTTTCTAAATGGAGAAAGACTTCGGAAATCTGAAGCACAAAGGGATTTGGGAATCCTAGTTCAGGATTCTCTTAAGGTTAATATGCTGGTTCAATTGGCAATTAGGAAGGCAAATGCACTCCTTTCAAGAGAGCTAGAATACAAGAACAGGAATGTATTGCTGAGGCCGTATAAGACTCTGGTAAAACCACATTTGAAACATTGTGAGCAGTTTTGGACCCTATACCTAAAGAAGGTGTGCTAGCCTTGAGGTCGAGAGGAAGTTTACAAGAATGATCCTGGAGATGAAGGGCTTGACATATGAGGTGCGGTTGAAGAATCTGGGTCTATACTCCATGGAGTTTAGAAGGATGAGGAGAGATCTCATTGAAACTTACAGAATACTGAGAGGCCTGGGTAGAGAGGATGTGGAGAAGATGTTTTCACTAGCGCACAGCCTCAGAGAGAAGGGGTGACCCTTTTAGAACTGAGATGAGGAATTTCTTCAGTCAGAAGGTGGTGAATCTGTGGAACTCATTGCTGCAGAAGGCTGTAGAGGTCAAGTCATTGAGTGTATTTAAAGAACAAAGCATAGACACAGGCCCAGCAAGACTGTGCTGACACATGATGCCTTTCTAAACTAAAAACCTCTTTCCTTTTACATGCTCTGTATCCCTCTATTCCCTGGCTATCCGTGTATCTGTTAAGATACCTTTTAAATGTTGCTATTGTATCTACCTCCACCACCACCTCTGGCAGTACATTCCAGGCAATTACCACCCTCTATGTAAAATAAAAAATAACTTGCCTCTTGCATCTCCTTTAAACTTATCCCCTTTTACCTTAAACCTATGTCCTCTAGTAATTGACATTTCTACCCTGGGAAAAAGACTTCACCTATCATTCTATTTATGCCTCTCATAACTTTGGAAACTTCTATCAGCTCTCCATTCATCCTTTGATGTTCAAGTTTGTCCAATCTCTCCTCCCAGCTAATAGCCTGCAAACCAGGCAAAATCCTAGTAAAACTGTTTCTATACAGTCTCCAAAGCCGCCCCGTTCCTCTGGTAGTGTGGCAACCAGAGCTGTCTGCAATATTCCAAATGTGGCCTAACTAAAGTTCTATGCAAAGGTAACATGACTGGCCAATTTTTATACTCTATACCCCGACTGCTGAAGGCAAGCATGTCATATGCCTCCTGGACCACCTTATCCACTTGTGTTGCCACTTTCAGGGAACTGTGGTCCCTTATGCCTAGATATCTCTCTGTTGATGCTGCTAAGAGTTCATCCATTTACTGTGTACTTGCCTCCTTCATTAGCTCTTCCAAAATGTATCATCTTGCATTTGTCCGGATTAAATTCCATCTGCCGTTCCTCTGCCAAAGCCTCCAGCCCATCTATATCTTCTTGTATCCTTTGGCAATCCTCCTCACTATCTGCAACTTGCCCCAAGCTTTGTGTCATCTACAAACCTACTAATCAGGCCACCTACAATCTCTCCCAAATTATTTATACATATCACAAACAACAGGGGTCCCACTGCTGATCCTTGCAGAACACCACTAGTCACAGATCTACAGTCAGAATGACACACTTCCACCACTATTCTATCTCCTATGACAAAAACAGTTCTGTATATATCTTATCAGCTCACTGTGAATCCCTTGTGACTTAAGACAGAGATAAATAGATTGTTGATTAATAAGGGGATGAAAGGAGAAGGCAGGAGAATGGGTTGAGAAACATATAAGCAATTATTGAATAGTGGAGCTGACTTGATGGACTGAATGGCCTATTTCTGCTCCTGTATCATTTGGTCTTAGATACTTTTGGATCTCTGGAGGAGAAGGAGCCATGTTTGCTCTGCAATAAAAAGCATCTCTAGTCTGAGGATAGCCAATTTATTTCTCCTTTCCACTTGCTGTGATTTATAAAGGTCTTTGGGTCACATTTCTAAATAATGAGTCAGTTACCCTGTGCCACCTGTAAATAAGTGAAAGCAACTGAAGAAGGAGACTCGAGGAGCAACATGACTTGATAAGCCTAGAGAACCTTTACAGCAGATCCTGTGGGCTGGGACCCACTGAACTGCCTTCTCTCTCTACTCCCCATGTTTGTTTTCCTGTCTGGGTCTGTCTTATGTTGTGTGTATAGGAGGGAGTTCTCATTTTAACAGTCATACGCCAATGTTCATTTTTTTAAAATCTGCAGGCAGAATATATTTATTCGTCATGAATTGCAATTCTTGTGAGAAAGATTTGTGTTTTCTGTCAATCTGAGTGCAAAAAAGATGTAAATTGGGGAGCTTTTAGTACTTTTCAAGTCTTTAAATTTTATTTGGGTTGGCCCGGTGGCTCAGTGGTTAGCACTGCTGCCTCACAGCACTAGGGACCTGGGTTCTCTTCCACCCTTGGGTGACTGTCTATGTGGAGTTTGCACATTCTCCCCGTGTCTGCGTGGGTTTCCTCCGGGTGCTCCAGTTTCTTCCCACAGTCCAAAGATGTACAGGTCAGGTGGATTGGCCATGCTAAATTGCCCTTAGTGTCCAGGGATGCACAAGCTACCATGGGAAATGCAGGGTTACAGGGATAGGCTAGGGCGTGGTGGGTGGGATGTTCTTCAGAAGGTCGAAGTAGACCTGATAGGCTGAATCGCCTGTTTCCATCCTGTAGGGATTCTAATTTGACTCTGGACAGGGGCTGGGGGAGCTTGATTTCCAGTGTATTACCCAGTCAGATGTAACACTTTGATTGCAAAATAATTTTTGTTGCTTATTTTAACAATGTAAATGGTACTCACATTGACACATTCATGAAAGGGGGTGTATCCCAAGTTCCTCCAATAATCAGCAGTGTTGAAGTGGACCTTATACATTCCTGGAATAAAATCTGCCTCCGTGGTAAGATTGTGAGCTTCTCCATTAATTGCTGTAATTCTACAAAAAAAAACATAATTGGACTGTAATTTCAGTGATTTAGCAATTATATTAACAAGTGAAGTGCGCATTGAGTACAACCCAACTCAATGCGGAGGGTAAATCAAAGGTTTGCCTTGATGTTTGAATTAGTTTTGCAGTAGTTAGAATTGAGATATGGATCAAACATGCATAATTTAGTTGAACAGTGGGTGGGCAGAATGGCCTCTTCTTTGTTCCTATGTCAGAACAGCTCAGTTCTATCTGAGGATTGTGTAACATTGCTACACACATGTGAATTGGCAAAAAGAATCTCAATAAGTTACTTGGCCTGACTTTTTCTAAGCCACTTGCTGATTCTTTAATTGTTCAGAAAGTGCCTTTCATGGAGTCAATGAAATGAAATCGGTATTCCCGGTGGTGGAGATTAACAACAGCATGAACTGTCTGTCGGAGTTTTACATTCATTCGAGAGGGCAGACGGTGGGGGTGGGGGTCTTTAGTTTAACATCGCATACTGAAAGACAGCACATCAGTGCTCTTTCAGTGCTGTATGGGAAGTATCAACCTTGTTTTTGTGTTCGGGATTGGGTCTTGAACAAGCATCCACTCTCTTCACCACCGACGCTCAGTAGCAGCAGTGTGTACTGTCTACAAGATGCACTGCAGAAATTCACCAAAGATCCTCCGACAGCACCTTCCAAACCCACGACTACTTCCTCTGAGAAGGACAAAGGCAGTAGATACGTGGGAACACTAAATCCAATGTCAGCACTTGTGAAAGCCAGGACTCCTCCCAACGTTGGTGCCATTACCTCCCCTAAGCCTGTAGATGTTGGTGTGTTTGCCGAGCTGGGAGGCTTGATAGCAGACGTTTTGTCCCCTTACTAGGTGACATCCTCAGTGCTGTGGAGCCTCCTGTGAAGCGCTGTTGTCTTGTGCCGGTTCAAATTTATATGGTCTGGTTTTTATTGCTTCCAGTAGGTGGCGGTTCTGTTTGGGCATTGTAATGGTCAGTATATTGTGTCTAATTCAATGTGTTTGTTGATGGAGTCCATGGATGAATGCCAAGCCTCCAAGAATTCCCTGGCTGTCCTCTGTTTGGCTTGTCCAATGATAGTAGTATTGTCACAGTTGAAAGTGTGGTTTTTCTCGTCTGTGTGTATTGAAATGAAGGGCATCTGGTCGTGTCATTTAGTTGCTAGTTTAGTGGCCAGCTCGGCAAAAATACCAACATCTACAACCAGCACCCGAGCTACAAATTTTCACTCAAACCCTGATCTCCTAAGCCTATAATGCAAGCTTATGTAACCTCAGCTAGTGATTAGCCCAGACGCTGATGCCGCCTTTAAAGGCCTGGCTAATGCCTTTATTTTGTGATGAATCCTGAGGTCCACTGGCTTGCTCCTCATTGTGAGGGTTACAAATTGTTACTGAAGGAGTTCTTCTGCCCTGTTAGACTTGAAAATGTATACGCTACACTTGCAGCTGTCTGGCATTATGGCTTGTCAGTAGTTTCTAATCAATTGGTTCAGAGATATTATTACATCTCTATAGAGTAGGTGGGACTTGAACCGAGCCTCCTGACTCAGAGATAGGGACACTACCTCTGTGCCACAGGAGCCCAACTTTTGCTACTTGACATGCTTAAAAATACATCATTCGAGAAAGGATGAGAAGTAGCCTGGATGATTGCAGTTCCAGCAACACTCATAGTTGATATCACCCAGTGGTATCCTATCTGCCGCATTCAATATCCTCTTCCTCCCGCACTGACACACCTTGGCAGCAATGTGTACCAACTGCAAGATAGACCACAGACCACAGAACGGGACAGCAACTTCCAAACCCATAGCCTCCATCATCTAGAAGGACAAGGGCAGCAGATGAATGGAAACGCCACCTCTTGCTTATTCCCATTCTGGTCACACACCATCTTGACTTTTTGTTTCATTTATGGGATATGGGCCCAGCATTTATTGCCCATCCCTAGTTGCCCCTTGAGAAGGTGGTGGTGAGCTACCTTCTTAAATCACTGCAGTGCATGTGCTGTAAGTAGACCCACAATGCCCTTAGGGAGGAAATTCCAGGATTTTGACCCAGTAACACTGAAGGAATGGTGATATATTTCTAAGTCAGGATGGTGAATGGCTTGGAGGGGAACTTGCAGGTTATGGTGTTCCCAAACATTTGTTAACCTTTGTCTTTGTGGATGGAAGTGGTTGTGGGTTTGGAAGGTACTGTCTGAGGATCTTTGGTGAATTTCTGCAGTGCATGCTGTAGATGGTACACACTGCTGCTACTGAGCATCGGTGGTGGAGGGAGTGGATGCTGGTGGATGTAGTGCCAATCAAGTAGCTGCTTTGTCCTGGACGGTGTCAAGCTTCTTGAGTGTTGTTGGGGCTGCACCCATCCAGGCAAGTGGGCAGTATTCCATTACACTCCTGACTTGTGCCTTGTAGATGGTGGACAGGCTTTGGGGAGTCAGGAGGTGAGTTGCTCACTGCAGTATTCCTAGCTTGTGACCTACTCTTGTGGCCACTGTTTGTGTGGGAAGTCGAATTTAGTTTCTGGCCAATGGTTAACCCACCACCACCCACCTCCCCACCCCCCGAGGATATTGATAGTGGTGGATACCATTGAATGTCAAGGGGCAATGGTTAGAGTATCTCTAATTGGTGATGGTTAATGCCTGGCATTTATGTGGTACAAATGTTACTGGAAATATATCACCCTTCCATCTGAGTCGCTGGATATAAATCCTGAAATTCCCCTCCCACATCCGTGGATACGTCTGGATGTGAAGGAATTTGAGGACCCTTCACCCTGGTTCTTGTACCCACCCGGTATTGAGCTGTTGCCAACTGAGGTCCGCATTTTGTCGGTATATTTGCAAACGAAGATTTGCTGCTGGGGTTCCATTGACCGCGTTAAGAACCTTGATATTGATGGGGCATTTGGTATCACTACCACCGTGGTCCTGAGGTAGACAGAAACAAAGCAGATTAGTTGAGGTAAAGAGGCAGGATGAAAATCAAAACGTTTGATTTAACATGTCAATAGCTATCAGTTCAGTGTTTGTAATGAGTCACCAAAAAATTCTTGCCTGGGTAAGTTATTTCAAAATAATGCCACAAGGGATGGTGTCTTATACATGGTAAGATAGTGGGGATATTTCACTTCAAAATGTCTTTGCAGTGAGGTCTACTGCTTTTTAGAAAACATTTTTTAAAAAAGCATCAGGAATAGGCCATTCAGCCCTTTTGAGCCTGTTCTGCCATTCAATATGATCAGGGTTGATCACCAAATCCAATCCCCTGTTCCCACTTTCTCCTCATACCCTTTGATTCCTCTAGCCCTAAGAATCAAATCTAGAAAATGTAGAAAATTGGACATTACTGAAAAAAAATTTAATTTTATACTCATCAGGACAAGATGCCAGAATTTAAAAAAATATTAATTTAAATTGTTGTTCCCTTTATGATGTCCTGTTCTTGCAGTCCTGACTTTCTCACAGATATATTCAAAGTCTGTACAAAGTAACAATTTTCGGAGTGAGTGGAGGGCATTCCAGCCATATTCAGCATAGTGGAGTTAGATCATGGCCATCTGTAATTTATCTCCATCTACCTACATGACTTTATGTGGCAATGCTTTTTATTGATTTATCACAGCTGGGCTAACAGCTAGTGCTTGTCCATAATTGCCCTTGACGAGGCAGTGGTGAGCTGCCTCACTGAACTGAGATGATCACGAGAGCAGTTCAAAGAGTAGTTAAGAGCTAACCACAACCTGGGAGTCACATGTAGTCCAGGCTGGGTAAGGATGGCAGGTTTCCTTCCCTTAGGGGCATTAGGGAACCAGATGAGGCTTGTCATAGAGACATAGAGTCATATAGCCAGTCCATGCCAACCATAATCCCAAACTAAACTAGTCCCAGCTGCCTGCTCCTGGCCTATATCCCTCCAAACCTTTCCTATTCAAATACTTATCCAAATGTCTTTTAAATGTTGTAACTGTGCTTCTTCAGGAAGTTCATTTCACATGTGAACCATCCTCTGTGTGTTTTAAAAAAAAAAAAAAAAAAAAATTTGCCCCTCACGTCTTTCTCCTCTCACCTTAAAACCACGTACCCCATTTTGAAATCCGGCATCCTAGGGTAAAGACACTTGCCATTAACCCTATCTATAACCCTCATTATCTTATAAACCTCTCTAAGGTCACTTCTCAACCACCTACACTCCAATGAACAAAGTCCCAGCCTATTCAGCCTTTCTTTATAACTCAAACCTTCCATACCCGGCAACATCCTGGTAAATCTCTTCTGAATGCTCTCAAGCTTGATAATATCCTTCCTATAACTGGACAACCAGGACTGGGCACAGTACTCCAGAAGAGACTTACCAACTCCCTGTTAGTGAGACTGGTTTTACATTCCAGATTTTATTAATTGAATTTAAATTTCACCAGCAATTTGACACCCATGTCTCTCGATTAGTAGCCTAATGACATTATCAGGGCTGCCAAGAAACAGCAAGAGATGGGTTGTCCTTTCAGAGAGTCAGCATCCCTCTGATGTAACTATTCTGTGTCTCTGGGATGCACCAATGAGATTGATCCAAGAAGATCAACAATGAAAAGAACAAGTGATCTGGTCATTATCTCATTCTTGTTGGGAGTGAGCCATTTGGAAGTTGACTGCTTTATTCCTTGCATTAGTGCAGTACTACACTCCAAACGTGGATTGCACAATGCTTAGGCAAGCCCCTAAGTCGTATAAGATATTATTGCCCAACTTTGATTCTCTCAAACACATCACAGGTAGACAGGGTGGTTAAGAAGGCATTTAGCACGCTTGTCTTCATTGCTCAGACCTTTGAGTATAGGAGTGGGATGTCATGTTGAGGTTGTACAGGATGTTGGTGAGGTCACTTTTGGAATATTGTGTACAGTTCTGGTCATCCTGCTATAGGAAGAATAGTATAACATTGGAGAGGGTTTAGAAAAGATATACAGGATGTTGGTGGGACTGGAGAGTTTGTGTTGTAAGGATAGGCTGGAGAGGCTAGGGCTTATTTCATTGGAGCGTAGGAGGTTGGGGGATGACCTTACAGAAGTTTATAAAATCATGAGGGGCATAGATAAGGTGAATGGCAAGTGTCTTTTCCCTAGGGTGGGGGATTTCCAAGACGAGGTGGCATTTTTTTAAGGTGTGAGGAGAAAGATTTAAAAGGGACTTGAGGGACAACTTTTTCACACAGTGGGGTGCCTCATATGAAGTAGGAGTTACAGTTACAACATTTAAGGGACATTTGAATCAGTATATGAATGGGAAAGGTTTAGAGGGATATCAGCCAAATACAGGCAAGTGGGATTAGTTTAGTTTGGGGAACTTGGTTGGCATAGACTGGATTGGACTGAAGGTTCTGTTTCTGTGCTGTCTGGCTCTATGACCCAAAGTATCTGAGCAGCAGTGTTAGTGTTTGGGTGAACTTTCAGCCATGATTATCAAAAGCAGCAAAGAAACAACTGCGTTTCTGTAGCATCTTTCATGACCTTCAGATGTTACAAAGTGCTTTGAAGTACCAACATAGTGCTTCTTAAGATCTGGTCACCATTGGAATGGAGCAACCAATTTGCACAAAGTAAGCTCCAGCAAGGCAAAAATCACCAGATAGTGGTCCCAATCCTGCTCTTCAAATAATGTCAAGCCCATTTATGGGGGTGGAATATATTTAATCTGAAAGACAGCCCCTCTGGCAGTGCAGTACTCCCTCAGAATTGTGCTGAATGTGGGAGTGTTCAAGTCTGTGGAGTTAAATTTGAATCCCATGGCTCGGGGGGAAGAGTGTTAGCTGCTGGAGCACTTATTGCTCTGTTTAGTACCTTGGAAAACGAGAGAGGCCACGTTTAGCTGTTACCTTCTGGAGCTGTCCCTTGCCAGCACAGTTTTACTTTCTGCTTATTTCAACCTGTACCTATCGTACAAAAATTGTTTGCCTCCTACAGCCTAAAGTGAGGTGAAAGAGAATTTATACAGTCGGTGCAGTGCTACCCTGTGAAATATAGGTTACCATTATAAACACTTACCACTGTTTCTCCTTTGTAGAAGGCAGCCAAGCAGACGATGAGGATCAATGTGAAACGCATGTTGCCTGCTGTCTAAGTTGATGCCAGGAGTTGAAAGGATTTACAAGATGGGGATATTTTATAGATCAACCTTGTGAAGGTCACCAGGTCTCTGACCTACAAACCACTGAATCAGATTATTGGCTTAGTAAACAGCGGGAGAATCAGTAACTCATAGAATAAAGGAATTTATTTGAAATTCAACAAAAGCCACCCCCTTACTCCACCAAACACCATTTCTGAGTTTTAAAAAGGCATCAATTCATCAAACTGAGACTCTTGCAAAAACCCGTTGCTTTTATTCAGTGTGTTGATGCTTAATGTTTTGACAAACATTTCCAACAGATTTGTGACCATCTTCTCCAGCTAAGTCTTTTTTTTTATAAAATGTCAGATTGCCTGCAACCTCCCAAATTCATGACTCTATATTGCCTCGAATGACAAGGGCAGCAGGTGCGTGGGGACACCACCTCCTGACAGCTCCTGACCTGCTGCAGTTCACGTGTTTGTAGGTGTCAGGGAGGGACTTCCAGGATTTTGATCCAATGACACTGAAAGAATAGCGACATATTTCCAAGTCAGGACGGTGAGTTGCTTGGTGGGCTGTGGGAGAGCTTGCAGGTGATGGTATTCTCATATATCTGCTGCCCTTGTCCTTCTAGATGGGAGTCATCTTGTTTTGGAATGTCCTGTATAAAGAACCTTGGAGAATTTCTGCAGTGCATAAAGTCATAGAGTCATTCAACATGGAAACAGCCCCTTCGGTCCAAACAATCCAGGCTGACCATAATCCCAAACTAAACCATTTCCACGTGCCTGTGCATGGCCCATAACCCTGAGAATCATTCCTATTCATCTACTTTTCTAAATATCTTTTAAATGTTGTAACTGTACCCACATCCATCACTTCCTCTGAAAGTTTATTCCACACACAAACCACTCTGTGTAAAGAAAAAATTACCTCTCCTGTCTTTTTAAAATCTTTATCCTCTCACCTTCAAAATACGACCCCTTGTTTTGAAATCCCTCACCCTAGGGGGAAAAGGCACCCACCATTTACCCTATCTCTACCCCTCATGATTTTATAAGCCTCTATAAGGTCACCTCTAAACCTCCTACACTCCAGTGAAAAAATTCCCAGTCTATCCAGCCTCTCCTTATAACTCCTTATAACCTCCATTCCTGGCAACATTTTGGTAAATCTCTTCTGAGCCGTCTCCAGCTTAATAACATCCTTCCTATAACGGGGCAACCAGAACTGGACATAATGCCCCAACTCCTCTATTCAAATATCTGAGTAATGAAGCATGTTAAATGCCTTCTTAACCACCCTGTCTATATGTGATGCAAACTTCAAAGAATTATGTACCTGAATCCTTAGGACTCTTCTACAATGCTGCCCAAGGCCCTACTTTTAATTGTATAAGTCTTGTCTTTGTTTTAACAAAATGTAACATCTCGCATTTATCCAACATAAACTCCATCTGCCACTCCTCAGAATAGATGGTTTACCATGCATACTCTGAGCATTAGGAACATGAGACTTTGAGGTGGTGATCGAAGTGACATCGCATCTGCTTTTTCACTGTGATAAATTAGCATTGTTTACATTTATTAGAAAATCTAGAGGAGGCTATGTTTCAGTTATAGAGTCATAGAGATCGACAGCACAGAAAAAGGCTCTTCAGTATCTGCACCTGTCAAAAGCAAGCACCTTTCCTAATCCCATTATCCAGCACAAGGTTACACAGTGCATTGATGAGACCACATTGGGAGTACTATGCACAGTTTTGGTCTCGTTGTTTAAAGAAAGATGGAAATGCGTTGCAAGCAATTCATGGAAGATTTACTGGATTAATAGTTGGAAATGGGTTATATATAATACATTCAGAGATAGTAGGAACTGCAGATGCTGGAGAATCTGAGATAACAAGGTGTAGAGCTG
>NC_063335.1:119400049-119420656 GCF_021869965.1 Rhincodon typus
CATCAATTCCTCCTTATCTCTGCCCTGAAATGACATTGCTCTCTGATCTTAAACTCTCCCACAAGAGGAAACAACTTTTCTGCATTTGCCGTATCAAGTCTTCTAAGAACGTTGTTGGTTCAATGATGTCTCCCTCATTCTTCTAAACTCCAAAGACTATAGGCGCAACCTGTTCAGTTTCTCCTAACTAAACAGAGCCGCCAAACCCAGGATCAGACTAATGAACTTCGTAAATTGCTCATTTTATGCATAAACCATCTTCCTGCTCCTATGATGCTGCTTGGCCTGCTGTGTTCATCCAACTCTACACCTTATTGTCTCTTAACTTAAAACAGGCAGGTTGACTCTGATCGGTCAATGCATTGAGGAATGACCCAGCAAATGGCTTTCATCTATTGTGTTGAATGGAAACAGGCACAGTGTGTGCAAGTGTTCTTTCTGCCCTCAAAGAGCACTGCACTGTGAATCTGACTGGCAATCCTAAAATTGACTGTCAGTGTAATTCTTAGCACAACCAGGAATGTTTATCAAATGCTGCCCAAATGCAAAATTGCATCTCATGTTGAACAGTGTGTTTCAACTTTTGCAGTCAAATGAAAAGAGCTGTTTAAACAAAAACAAAGTTGCTGGAAAAGCGCAGCAGGTCTGGCAGCATCTGTGAAGGAAAAAACAGAGTTAAAGTTTCAGGTCCGGTGACCCTTCCTCAGAACTGATGGTGGCTGGGAAAATATCAGTTTACATGCAGAAAATAGGGAGGAGGTGGGTGACGTAGGGAGTAAACGACAGGATAGAGCCCAAAGAGAGAGAAGAGCAGTTGGACAAAGAACAAAGAACAAAGAAAATTATAGCACAGGAACAGGCCCTTCAGCCCTCCAAACCTGCGCCGATCCAGATCCACTATCTAAACCTGTCGCCTATTTTCCAAGGATCTGTATCCCTCTGCTCCCTGCCCATTCACATATCTGTCTAGATACATCTTAAATAACGCTATCATGCCCGCCTCTACCACCTCTGCTGGCAACGCGTTCCAGGCGCCACCACCCTCTGCATAAAGAACTTTCCACGCATATCTCCCTTAAACTTTTCCCCTCTCACCTTGAAATCATGACCCCGAGTAATTGAATCCCCCACGCTGGGAAAAAGCTTCTTGCTATCCATTCTGTCTGTACCACTCATGATTTTGTAGACCTCAATCAGGTGCCCCCTCAACCTCTGTCTTTTTAATGTAAGTAATCCTAATCTACTCAACCTCTCTTCATAGCTAGTGCCCTCCATACCAGGCAACATCCTGGTGAACCTCCTCTGCACCCTCTCCAAAGCATCCACATCCTTTTGGTAATGCGGTGACCAGAACTGTACGCAGTATTCCAAATGTGGTCGAACTAAAGTCCTATACAACTGTAACATGATCTGCCAACTCTTGTACTCAATATCCCGTCCGATGAATGAAAGCATGTCGTATGCCTTCTTGACCACTCTATCGAACTGCGTTGCCACCTTCAGGGTACAATGGACCTGAACACCCAGATCTCTCTGTGCATCAATTTTCCCCAGGGCTTTTCCATTTACCGTATTGTTCGTTCTTGAATTGGATCTTCCAAAATGCAGCACCTCGCATTTGCCTGGATTGAACTCCATCTGCCATTTCTCCGCCCAACTCTCCAATCTATCTAATATTCTGCTGCATTCTCAGACAGTCCCCTTCACTATCTGCTACTCCACCAATCTTAGTGTCATCTGCAAACTTGCTAATCAGACCATCTATACCTTCCTCCAGATCATTTATGTATATCACAAACAACAGTGGTCCCAACATGGATCCCTGTGAAACACCACTGGTCACAGTTCTCCATTTTGAGAAACTCCCTTCCACCACAAATTTCTGTCTCCTGTTGCCCAGCCAGTTCTCTATCCATCTAGCTAGTACACCCTGGACCCCATGCGACTTCACTTTCTCCATCAGCCTACCATGGGGAACCTTATCAAACGCCTTACTGAAGTCCATGTATATGACAGCTACAGCCCTTCCCTCATTATCAACTTTGTCACTTCCTCAAAGAATTCTATCAAGTTGGTAAGACATGACCTTCCCTGCACAAAACCATGCTGCTTATCACTAATAAGCCCATTTTCTTCCAAATGTAAATAGATCCTATCCCTCAGTATCTTCTCCAGCAGCTTCCCCACAACAGACGTCAGGCTCACCGGTCTATAATTACCTGGATTATCCTTGTTATCCTTCTTAAACAAGGGGACAACATTAGCAATTCTCCAGTCCTCCGGGACCTCACCCATGCTCAAGGATGCTGCAAAGATACCTGTTAAGGCCCCAGCTATTTCCTCTCTCGCTTCCATCAGTAACCTGGGATAGATCCCATCCGGACCCGGGGACTTGTCCACCTTAATGCCTTTTAGACGGACAAAGGAGTTGCAAATGATCAGGCTGGGAGGGTGAATAGTTGTTAATGGGGACTGTTAGTGACTAACAACAGGGGGTGTGTAATGGCAGGCTATGTGGTAACAAGGCCTGGTGTATGGGGTAGGTGGCTGGGACATGGGAGAGTTTAGGCCCTAAAATTATTGAACTCAATATGGAGTCCGGAAGGCTGTAGGATCCCCAAGCGGAAAATGAGGTGTTCCTCCAGCTTGCTTTGGGCTTCGCTGGAACACTGCAGCAAGCCAGAGACAGAGATGTTGGACAGGGAGCAGGGTGGTGTGTTAAAGTGGCAGCCACAGGTAGTTTAGGGTCTTTTCTGCGAGCAGAATGTAGATGTTCTGCAAAGCGGTCGCTAAATCTATGAGCTGTTTAAACAGTCAGCTAGTTTTTGGGATAGATTGCCTATGTACCTAGCACCACACCAACACTGAAATTCACATGCTGCACATTGCTCATTTGCACCTTTGGCAGAAATGCTTTTCAGCTTGACGACAGCACCTGGCTAGTGGGGATCACTACTTGTAATGCTACTGCACAGCAATACAGTGAAAAACCAATTGCTCAACTTTCTAGGACACCTCACCCTGCCAGGTGATCTAGACTGGGTAGTTTTCAGGTCTAAACATAGCAGCCTTTTCCCTGTTCATGAATTTAGAGTCATAGAGTAACACAACATGGAAACAGGCCTCTCAGCCCAAACTGGTCCATGCTGGCCATGGTGCCTACTCAGCTAGTTCCAATTGCCTGCATTTGGTCTATATCCCTCTAAACCCTTCCCTATCCATGTACCTATCCAAATGTTTTTTAAATGTTGCCATTGAATCCGCCTCAACCACTCTCTGGCAGCTCACTCCATATACGCACCACTCTCTGTGTGAAGCTGTCATCCCTCAGATCCCTCTTAAATTGTGCAATAAACTAAGAAAAATGACTCGCAGGATGGCTTTGAGATGCCCTGTTTCAGCATTAAGCTTGCATGGTGAACAAATAGCTTGGGATTGCTTAAATTAGAGCCCCCTTGCCAACTAAGCAACATTGTTTTCATTGTATATAAAATATGTTCATATGTTCGTATTCCTTGTGAATTATGATCATAGAACCCATACAGTGTAGAAGCAGGCCATTTGGTCCATATCGACCCTCCAAAGGACATCCCACTGAGACCTAACCCCCTACTCTATTCCCATAACCTTGCATTTCCCATGGCCAAACCACCTAACCTACACGTCTTTGGACTGTGAGAGGAAACAGAGTTAAGGTTTCAGGACTCTACTTATTGGAGTTTAGAAAAATGAGAGGTGATCTCCTTGATGCATGTGGGATTCTTAATGAGCTCGACAGGGTAAATGCTAGGAGGATAATATCACTCATAGAAAAGTCTAGGACTGGAGGGCACAGACTCAGAATTAAGGGACTCCAATTTAAGACTAAGCAGAAATTTCTTCTCTTAGAAGGTTGAGTGTCTTTGGAAGTCCTTCCCACAGAGGGCTGTGGGGAGGCAGTCCTTGTGTATATTTAAGGCTGAGATAGATCGATTCTTGAGCAGTTGGGAAATGAAGGGATGTGGGGGAAAAAGGTGGGAAAGGGGGGTGTTAGGTCAGCCATGATCCCATTGACTGGCTAGGGAAGTGGTGGGGCCAACAGCCTACATATTTCCATATTTCTTATGGCTCTGAGATTATATTTTTCCTCTCTCTTGTTTCAGGTGGTTTTCCGTGTAGGTGAATCCCCTCATCAACACTACACTCTTGCACTTCTGTTGAGTCCTTACTCCTATTCCACCACAGGAATGATCAGAAACCCACACTAGACCGAGTAAACAGCAACGGTTTCTTCACATTTTCCATTCAGATTGAAATGGTAAATCGCATGGAAAGAAACTACAAACTATTTAATAAGTGGTCAAAATTTTATTTGTGAATCATAGTTTAACTCAATATTTGTCAATGATTTGCTTGGTTCTTAAATATTTTTGATCGAGCAACTGCACAATAAAAGCACATCTTCCCGCTAAAATGTTATCTGTTGTTAATAAAAGTCACCCATTTATTAGTTCATGTGCTTTAACTGTCTCACTTATATTGGCAATTTTATCAATTAAACAAGAGTAGATGCTGTTAGGGCCATAAGATATTACAGCAGAAATAGTCCATTCAGCCCATCAAGTCTGCTCTGCCATTCAATGTGATCATGCCTGATCTAACAATCTTCAACTCCACTTTCCTGCCTTTCCCCATAACCCAGAAAGGCTTTTCTGAAGAAGGGTCCAGAACTGAACCATCAGCTTTCCTGCTCCTCTGATGCTGCCTGGCCTGCTGTGTTCATCCAGCAGTACACCTTGTTATCAATGAAATAGGTGACAGTTGTTGCCAGTTCATTTCTCTGGTAATGCTCTGACAAATCAGATTCAACCTCCTTGGATCAAAATTTAAACAAAGCTTGTCAGTTAACTATCAATCATCATTAAATGGTGCAATCTACATGTCAATGACTCTGCCAATTGTCCATTTGCCAATAATAAGCACTCTCCTCTAATGCAGTTTTGGCCTTGAATTTCTTTTCTTGCAAATTATCTCGATGATTGTGATATGAAGAAGTTTAACAAAATGCATCTTTTTATAAGGACAACTCATGACAGACTGACGGATCCAAAAACAAGGATGAGAACTTTAATATCCAGGTGTTGTTGGAGTAGGAGCCAATGTAGGTCAGCATCCATAGGGTGTTGACAGGTAAACAAAATTAGTGTAAGTCAAGGTGCCATAGTCTTACCAGATCATAGGGCTGCTCTCTTATGTGAGAGAGACGACTGGTGGTGATTTACTCTCAGGTGAGAGGACAGGTTGAGAAGGAGAGTCCTTCATGATAACCTCAGCCAGTGCAGGAATTGAAGCCACACTATCATCATATTGCCTCACAAACGGACCGTTCAGCCAACTGAGCTAAGCTGATCCCATTGGTACAAGTAGGGATTTTAACATAGAACTGTGCAGCACAGGAACAGGCCCTTCAGCCCACGATGTCGTGCCAAACATGACCAAATGAAACCAATCCCTTCTGCCTACCCATGGTCCATATCCCCTCATTCCTTCCATATTCATGCACTTATCTAAAAGTCCTTTAAATGCCCCTATTGTATCTGCCTCCACCACCACCCCCAGCAGTGCATTCCAGACTCCTACCACACACTGTGTAAAAGACTTGTCCCTCATATCTCTTTTGAACTTTCCCCTCTCACCTTAAATGCATGCGCCCTAGTTTTAGACATTTCAACTCTGAGGAAAAGATTTTGACTATCAACTCTATCTATGCATTTTGTAATTTTATAGACTTCTATCAAGTCTTCCCTCAGTCTCCATCACTCAAGAGAAAACAGTGAGTTTTTCTAGGCTCTCATTTTAGCTTGTACCCTCTAAACCAGGCAGCATCCTGGTAAAACATTTCTGCACCCTCTCTAAAGCCTCCACATCCTTCCTATAATGTGGCAACCAGAATTGAATGCAATACTCTAAGTGTGGCCTAACCAAAGTTTTATAAAGCTGCAATATAACATCCTGACTCTTGTCTTCAATTCCCCGACCAATAAAGGCAAGTATGTCATATGCCTTCTTTACCATCCTAACTACTTGCATGGCTACATTCAGGGAACTAGGATTTGAACCCCAAGATCCATCTGTACATCAATGCTGTTCAGAGTCCTGCCATTAACTGTATACTTTTCCTTAACATTTGATCTCCCAACGTGCAGGACCTCACACTTGAACAGTAGAGTTTTGCACGCCTTCACATTTAAGATGTATAGAACACAAGTGATATCCAAATGGTGCATTACAATGGTAAAAGACAGGAAGAAAACACATGATCAAGGCCATTTAGCACCAACCAGCCTGTTCAATACGATCATGGCTGATCTGATTGTAACCTTAAATTCACATTCATACCTATGTCTGAGAAACTTCTACCATAGTCTCCTTGCTTAACAATAATCTATCCACCTGTGCTTTATATATTTAAGGACTCTTCTTACACCACCTTTACAAGGGTGGATAACGAAAGACAATGTCAGGGAGAAAAAAAATTTAATCTCATGTTTTAAATGGGTGACCCCAACTTCTCGATTCCCCTTCATGAGGGGATATCTGCTCCACATCCACTCTGTCAAGATCCCTCAGAATTTTATACATTTTAAAATCAAGTCACCTTTTACTCTTCCATACTCCAGTGGATACAAGACTATCCAGTCCAACTTTTCCTCAGAAGAAAACCCACCTATTCCAGGTATTTGTCTGGTAAACCTTTTCTGAATGATTTCCAAGACATTATGTCCTACCTTAAAGGAGGTGACCAGTAATCGTATTTTGAGAAGTTGTTTCATCAGTAATCTGTATAATTGAAGCATAACTTCCTCATGTGTATTCAATTATACTCTCATTAAGTGATAACCCTGTTTTCCTAACTTCTTGCATGCCTGTGTACTACAGAAATTAATAAATGAACACTTCAGCAGCTCATTAGCTGAGACATCAAAATAGAGAAAATAGGAACCGGAGTAAGTGCTGATATATGTTCAGAAATTCATATTGGGGTCATTTAGGACACCTATTCATTAACAGCCTGACCTGGTTTAGCTTCAAATGGTTGCTAAGGGATGGATTCAGTAGCTAGGGAACAGTGGGCATGGAAATCAATGGCTTTGTTGTTCCCTCTATTTAACCGGGAGGAACTTCTGCTCAACCAATAACAGATATGCAAGCACTTTGCTGAGAGAGACAGGAATTGAGAGAGAGGTCGTGGTGATATAGAGCTGGTGGTGCGTTCAGATTACGTTACTGAGTGATAGAAAATAGGAGGGGGGGCCAGGATAACTCGAGGTCAGAGGTAACATAGTAGAAAAGAAGCCATTGAGGGTGACATTCGGGCTACAATTGCGTAAGGGTTGAACCAGGCAAGCCAACAGTGAACAGTTGTTAGAGGGGGACAGTGTAAACTATCCATACACAGCAATAAATTAAACTTTTGTCATAGCATGGTCATGCTCTTTTTTTCCCCCAAAATGTATCACCTCACACTTCTCCGCGTTGATCATCTGTCTGTCCACTTCACCAACCTGTCTATGCTCTTTTGAAGTGTTACATTGCCCACTGTACTCCAAGATCTAGATCATTTTATATAAATCACAAAATGTAAAAGGTGCCCGTGTAGCTCTGCTTCAAACCTTTCTCCTTGAAAAATATCCATTACTCAGTTTCCTACCACTCAGCCAATTTTGCATCCATGTTGTTACTGTCTTTAATTCCAAGAGTTAGAACTTCTCAAGGCTATTGTGTGGCACAGTATCAAATGCCTGTGGAACTTCATCACCATGGTACCCTCACTAGCTCTCTCTTTCCATTACTTCTTTAAAAGAAGTTAATTAAACATGATTTTCCCCTCAATAAATCTATGCTCTCTCTCCATAATTACCCTATATTTGTCTATGTAAGTATTAATTCTATCCTGAATTATTGTTTCTACAAGTTTCCACACTATCAAAGTTAATCTGACTGGTCTGCAATTACTTGGTTTTTCCTTACAACCTTTTCTTGAACAAGATCATAACCAGATGGACCTGTAGGACAATAAAATAAAACAAAACAAAGAACTACGGATTCTGAAGATTTGAAACAAAAACAGAAATTGCTGGAGAAACTCAGCATCTGTGGAAAGAGAAACAGAGTTATATTTCAAATCAGAAGGTCTTTAAAAGGCTCCAAAGAAGGGTCACCAGACTTGAAACATTAACTCTGCTTTCTCTGCACAGATGCTGCCGAACCTTTAATGCAACTGATAATTCTGTCAGTCGTCACCATTCATTTTACTTGTTTTTTAGAATAACTTAATTAGTTGAATTTAAATACTCCTGTTGCTGCTGGATTTTGACCTTCTACATCTGAATCATGACTCCAGCCGTCTGCATTGCTGATAGGTAAAGTTGCCATAGTCTGATTAATCCATGGATTAAAGAGAAAGACGACTGGTGGGGAGTTCAACTCAAGGGTCATCACGACTCAGGCAAGATTGAGAAGGCAGGACCTTCACAGTAACCTCAGCCAGTGCGAGAATTGAACACAATGCTGGCACCACTTTATATTGTAACCACCTCTCCAGCCAACTGAGCTAGCTGATCCCTGCTACTAGTCCAGTAACGTGGCAACTTTTACCTCCTTAAATTTCATAGAAGGATGTGGGAAAATTCAACACAAGGCCTTTCGGTGCTGGTATTGTTTATTCTCATAAAAGAATGATACAAAACATACAAATATTATCACAAACATACCCACAAGACAACAAAGATTCTTAGAAACAATTCACCACAGTTAACTGTGATTTGTACAATTTAAGCATGCCTTTTAATTCTTCCTGCAGCATGCTACAATAAATTACTTTTGCCTATGAACTGGCTTTATACTGTATTTTGAATGGTGTAAAGAACCTGTAATTGTACTGTTATATGATTGGCAACTCAGCAAATGGTCATTGGAATTTGAGCTAAAACCTTAATTATTGCTGCCACAATTACCTGCTTTCACCAACTGCAAATGCAGTTTCTTCCCTTCCAATTTAGAATCCAATACATACACGTTTAATATATTTTTATATAAAACATGTACATGTATAGATAAACATTAAAGTGCACAATCTGTTCGGTTAATACTGAGAAATAAAATCATCTAAGATACACAAAAAAATGTCAGACCACATACAAGTATACCACCTTAACAGAGTTATAAGATATTAGCAAATCTTAAGAATTCACATCAAGATTAAAGAAAAAATACAAATGAAAGGATTCAACTTCAGCTCCTTTGACTCAAACTTTTAAACAAAAACTAGATTTTAGAACGCAGTCTTCTTGAAAATAAGTTTCCCTACCAGAAAATTTTAATAAATTTTAGCTAGATGATAGATGTCATTTAGAAGCAAAACGAGGGGGCATTTCAAATTTTTTTTAACATCGGGGTGGAGCTGGATTTGACAAAACTATTTATTAATTAATTGATGATTGGTATCTTGACTTTTATAAAATCAGATTGTGGATTATGGTGGGCAAGAAGTCCCTGAACATTTAATCTTTGGCCTCGATTTAACAATCTTTAAATTAGATGGAAAAAGAAATCAAATGTTTTTATTCACAGCAGTGAATCAACAAATCAATAATGCCCCTTCCTGCAAAACCCAAAGGTTCTCCTCAGGCACCTTGATACCACTTACCCGTTAGAAGGATAAGCATCGAACATTTGTCTCAATCTTTGTTCATTCAGCTCAACAAAGAGATAACATAGGCCAGAACAACATCCTCCTAGTTACATCTTCCATTCTTTAAAAGACAATCTTGCAGCTTCCAATTCTGTTTGAAGTGAACTTCATTATAATCAGCATAAGATTTATGAGCACGTCTTTTTCAAGGTATTATAGTTCTTATTCTTCCAGAGTCTACTCGCTACGGTTTGATAATCTAATGGTAACTCTTTCTATCCAGAATTAGATTAAGAATAAACTGATTTCGATTATCTGCAACTGGCAGACAAACCAAAGCCTGAATGTCACTGTCATTAGTGACAGCAGCTTTGTGTTCTGTGCCCTTACCCCAAGTACTTTCTAAAGTAATCATCCAATCTTATGGTAAGAAAATTTGCTCTTACTTTTCTTGAAGCCTGTATGGGTTTGTTTTCTTCCAGTACTCATGAAGCACCTGCACCTTTTCATCAACACTGTTTGATCCATTTTTAAGCCAATCAACTCCTTTTGACTACTTATGACATTTTTGGAACCATTTTGCATGGTTTCCACTCTCCAAGTGTATTCAAGCACAGTTGATGAAAGTATAAATCCTAAACAAAAACATAGGAAAAAGTTCTCAAGTGTGGATTACTAACAATTTTGACAAGTTACACATAAAAGATTTGCAAATATACAATGAAAACAAACAATACCAGACTCATCCACAACTGAAGAGCTGCTGCAATCATTCACAGATCAGTAACGAAAATGTTTCTCAGGCTCTTCAAAGAATCCATACATTTTGAACAGAAAAAAAAAAAAAATGAGAAAACGGATTATTTTAAGGTTTTAAAAGGGGAATGCATATTGCCCTTCCCCTAATGGTAGAGACCAGCAGCTGTATCAATTTCCATCAGGTTAAACCAAAAGTAAAGGCAGGTTCTCAAAGACAGAGTCAACAAATCCCATCTTAAAAATTAAAGGAATGGGACGTTATCTGAAAGGAAGCTGTTTGCACAGAATCATTCCATTATTTGAATAGTACTGGCATATATACAGCAATTCATAAAATTTTGTTTTTAAATTTGTATCCAGTTACTCACCACATGCTTTATTTTAAAAAATGAAAATAATTATTAGCATACAAGTGTTAATTTTAGAATGCTTGCTTTCTCTCCCCCCCAGCGTGAAAAGATTATGGAAAACAAGGCTTCACTTCATAAACACGTATCTAAATATGGCAAATTGATAAATGCCGTATTTCTTAGCATGCAGGGGAATGATAAAAGATGGTCAGCCAGTCAGAACAGTGAGGCAAGAAATTTGGTTTTGTAAAGAGAACCATCAATACCTTTGCACCAGCTGCTCAGTAACTAAGGCAGCACACCCTAAACCCTACAAGATGAAATTTGGTTTAGCTTGTAGCTTATCTTCAAATCCTTTGAAAGCAAATACCTAACACTTCCCTCCTGCCCCAACATCCCCCACACATCTTGGTTTTAAGCTTTCCTTCCCCAAATACATAAATGAATCAACTAGCATTATACCACACATCAGAAGATAATCCAAAGCTAAACTCATTTTACTTTACGAACAAAAATGTCTTTTTCAAATCAAACCAGAAGGTGAAGTGACTTGGCAGTGTAGAATCCTACTGTTACAAGTTATGGTTTTAGCTAACAGCAACGAGACAATATATTGCAATCTCCCCATTGTTCAGTATGGAAATTAAAATAATGTGTCTTAAAGACTATATACATTTTGTTCTTACATGCCAAGTTACATACATATATATATTATATATCTCCTTTTTAAAAGGAACATCACACAAATGCATAAGTTCAATGGTATAAAAAAGGAGTGGCAAAGTGCACAATTTTACAGTATATTTACAAATCCATAGCATTATTTCAAGCCTTCATTTTAGCTAAAAATACAATATGTTATGCAATACATACAAATGGAAATTCTATTGGCTTTAACACCTTTATACAAGAACAGCTGATCACAACGAGAAAGCTTAGACAATAATGCAAGGACTTAACAGTCAAAGTAGCCCTGCTGTAAACCTCTTGATTTCAGAATGATGACACGTTGTCTTTCAAAGTGCAGGGCGAATTCATTAGCAAAAGCTAGTGCGACATGCAGACACAATCAGCTGTTCAAAATTCAGGACTCAAGCCGTCATTAAATCATCCACAGCTGAGGTGGTTTGGCTGTTCCTCAAGACCCTTAAAGTCCTTCACTGAACTGCCACTAAACAAAAATGCTCTGAAATCCACAATGTTCCAGGGAAGCCGTTAGAAATTTCAGATGGTCCCATCCTCTTTAGCCTTCAATTACAGGAGCCAACTCTGGTGTAAGGTTCACTGTTATATTTTTGTACAAAAAGTGCAGGGTTATATTTGGAGCATACTTCAGGTTGTTCAACCCATCCAGGGGCTGACGTTCTTTAGAATACCTCAACAATTTATATCTGTGGGGAAAAAATGACATCGGAATGATCAAATGAGTAGTGAAGTAATCCAACCTGGGTTACAAGTATCAGAATAAAGTTTGTAGAATCAGACAACAAAGGAAGAGGCCATTTCGTTCACAGTTAGTTTACCTCAGTTGGCTGGAGGGCTGGTCTGTGATGCAGAGTGACAACAAAAATGTGGGTTCTATTCCTGTACCAGCTGAGGTTACAGTGAAGGTCCTGCCTTCTCAACCTCGCCCCTCACCTGGGTGGGATGACCCTGAGGTTAACCCACCATGAATTGTCCCTCTCCAATGAGAGAGCAGCCTTCTGGGACCATGGTGACTTCATCTTTCGCTTACTGGCAGTAGTTCTTTCAAAAGGTTTATCCTCGCCTTATTCCTTCCCAACAGATTTAAAAGTTTCTTTTTAGACCATATCCCAATTCGCCCAAGAAAATTACTATTGAATGCTTCTATAATTACGCTTTGCAGAAAATAAAAGAAACATTTCACTCATCTTTCCTGTAGTGTTTTTTTTTTGACATTTGTCTGAATTACTGGCTTTTCTAACAGCTGAAAAATTTCCACTCCAGCTTTCCTGTCAAAACCTCTGAGCATCTGTACTAAAGCTGCGAATGCTGTAATCACCACCTCTAGGTGGCGCAATGAGCTCATACATGCAAAGGGCCCCTTGGAATTATTAAGTGACTGAAGCAGTACAGGTAGTTTCCAAGATGGTACAAACAGAAGTGCAAACCAGGACTTGGGGAGATTGGACGAGATCCGACGAGACCAACAGGAGCGTCTGCTTTTGGCGGTGTATTGTCAACAATCCTTGTGCCTCTAGCTAGCCCTCTTCAGCTGTCATACTGCCCAGGGACAGGTCCTTCCAGGAGACGGTGCTGCACCTCCTGTTTCCCCTCACCACCTTCTACACATGATCTCAGCAGTCAATGGCACAGCAAGGCCTGCTCAGTAAAAGGAGGATGGTTGAGGAGATACCCAGGAACCTCCCCTTTAACCACCCAGCCTCTGCCACAACCCAAGCTTCACAGCTCTCTCAGCGACACATTCCGTCTCCCCTATGTCCCCATCCTCCTCCCCCAACCCTCATCTCATCTCAGCTAATGGAAAAGGGAGCAATGTCAGCAGCAGCTGGACTCATTGAAATGTTTCGCATGGGAAATCATGTCTCACTAACCTGATTGAGTTTTTTGAAGTAGTAAGGAAGAGGATTGATGAGGGCAGAGTGGTGGATGTGACCTATATAGATTTCAGTAAGGTGTTTGACAAGGTTCCTGGTGTTAGACTGGTTAGCAAGGTTAGAACACATGGAATACAGGGAGAACTAGCTATTTGGATACAGAACTGGCTGGAAGGTAGAAGACAGAGGGTGGTGGTGGAGGGCTGCTTTTCAGATGGGAGGCTCGTGACCAGTGGTGTGCCACAACGATTGGTGCTGGGTCCACTGCTTTTTGTCATTTATATAAATGATTTGATGTGAACATAGGAGGTATGGTTAGTAAGTTTGCAGACGACACTGAAATTGGAGGTGTAGTGGACAGCGAAGAACATTACCTCAGAGTACAACGGGATCTTGATCAGATTGGCCAATGGGCCGAGGAGTGGCAGATGGAGTTTCATTTAGATAAACGTGAGGTGCTGCATCTTGGAAAAAGTCAGAAGTCACACGACACCAATTATAGTCCAACAGGTTTATTTGAAATCAAGCTTTTGGAACGTAGCCCTTTCATCAGGTGAAGCGAGACAGCAGCACACAGATACAGAATTTATAGGCAAAGAGATCAAAAGATCATATAAATGGTGTGAGTGGTGTGTCAAATAATAAGGCTCGGCAGGTGGTCAACACCAGCACCTCCACATCATGGCATTTTGGAAAGGTAAATCAGGGCAGGACTTATACATTTAATGATAAGGACCTGGAGAGTGTTGACTAACAAAGAGATCTTGAAATCACAGTTGGATAGGATAGTGAAGAAGGCATTCGATATGCTTGCCTTTATTAGTCAGTGCATCGAGAATAGGAGTTGGGAGGTCATGTTGCACCAGTACAGGACATTAGTGAGGCCACTTTTAGAGTATAGCATGCAATCCTCGTCTCCCTCCTATAGGAAGAATGTTGTGAAACTAGAAAGGGTTCAGAAATCTGTTGCGTAGCACTATCATCTGGCAGTTCATGTACAGACCAACAGCAGTGCTATTATCAACCTTCGACATCCCTTCAAAAGAAACCTTGGGAGGTTTAAAAAAAAGGTTTCCCTTAAGAAATCTATCCTAGCTTTCCTTAATCAACATGCATTTGTCTATGTGACTATGAATTTTTGAATTCTGAAAACAGTTCCAGTCAGGATCCTTTTAGCCAGCACAGAGAACAATTTTGATGCTGTGTGACTAGGGTGGATTCAAACCCAGACTTCAGAAGAGAAGTAATATGGTAATCTATTAAGCATATCAAGTCTCCAAACATTTATATTTTCAAGCACCAGCCCATGTCCAAGTAATGCATTTTCAAAAGTACTTGAAATGCCCTCAAGTCTTATGCTTTCAAATCAATTGTTTTCTCAATTCTGTAGGTAAAAGTTAAAGGGTATTTTCTAATAAATGTCCAGTACACTTTGAAAACGTGTCCAGTAGGTTGACTACTTACCTGCCTAGAAACTGCACTTCCCCTCGATGATGATGGGGGATAGACTTGTATTTTCCCAGATCTCCTTCTGGCCTTGTCACATTATATCCTGCAAAGGAAACTCTGCAAGATGAATGAGAAACAGAATTATTAAGTCAGTCAACTTGTCTTAAACTTCATGGAATATATTCGTTAGCGTACTTAGTAGATTTAATGGCAAAATAATACACATAAAAAACACAAATTTTAAGATATATATATATATAATAAATGCCAGGGCCTGTTTCCACACTGTAGGGATTCTATGATCTGGTTCCATCAGGAATATTCAGCAAGTGCTGCCCAATTGCTATTTGATCTGATCAGTCACTCTCTGGGACAGGCAAGTCAAAAAATGCACTTGAAGCAAGAAGTGATCTTTTGTGGTGAATCATTGGGACCGAACTGATTCAGTATCTATACTGATGCAATCATATTAAAAATTAAAAGGTATCCAAATGTCCTATTACTTTACTTTTGTTTACAATTTTACCAATTAACCAACTTCTAACTTAAACACATTAAAGAGGAAATTCTTCCTCACCAACGTATTATCTAAAATTAAAATGTAACTCCTATGAGTTTTTGGCAGACTATCTACTTTTGACCCAAGATTGAAAAGCTATGACTTGAACGTGATTATTTCAATTTCAATGTTGGAGAAACAGGTTCACTTACTGCCTGCACCCCAAGCAATGTATTTGATAACCTCATAATAACACTTCTATTACAATTTACTCTATTCATCTTCTGAGCCTTTTTTGAACTCTACTCTTCCTTTACTATCCTCCTCTAAATATCCTGCTCGCAACCTTAACATACTTTGGACACATATTCCTCTGCACTGCCAAAAAGACACTACACATTATTCTTCTCCACTAGCAGTTCAATTCAACAATTGCTGGAAACCTCACTTGTGCCTTCACTGCCTCTCAACTCAACTATTCCAATACTTTCCTGGCCAGCCTCTCACCTTTCTTAAACTTGAGCTCACCCAACAATCTACTGCCTGGATCCTAATTCAATTAAGCCTGTTCGCCCACCATTCTTGGGCTCAGTGAACTACATTGGCTCTGATCCCAATAATAACTCACTTCTAAAATTCTCATCCTCATTTTCAAATCACTCCATGATCTTGCCCCTCTGTAAACTCTTGACCCCTACAATCCTTAGAGACCGTGTTCCCAATTTGGTCCCTTGTGCCTCACCAAGTTTCATCACTCTCATTAATGGCCATACCTTCAGCTGTCTAAAAACTCAGGAATTCCCTCTGAACTTGTCCATCTCTCTCCCTCTTTCTCTCAAAACATCATTATCTTTGATAAAGCTTTTGGTTACCTTTCCTAATACCTTGTGCTGCTCAAATTTTGAATTTTGTTTACTAATACACCCGAATGTCTTTAGCTATGTTATGGGCTCTATATAAATGCAAGCTGTTGTTACTGCAGCAATAGTTTCTTCTACTGCAGAATGAGACCACAACTCATCCTCCATTTCATTCTACTCACCCTTCCACCATCTCACCCAACTCAATTATTGGACGTTAATCTTTCTAAGTTCCTCCCTATTACCAAAAATGTTGACCTATGAGGTGGCCTGTGAAGCCTCAATCATTCACAAACAGAAGTTGGTTTGTATGCCAAGTATTTTCAAGAGCCACCGACTTCAGTATTGAGTAATTACGTCTCTGAACAGGTTGATTAGAAAATATCTGAAAGTGTAGCATGGATGATTACCACCTTTATCAATCATGACACTGGGTCAGCGCTGTGTGGGTGTGCCTTAAGCTCCCAGGCATCTTTACAACACAGTGTATACCATACATTTGAATTGTTACATACAGTCGTAAGGCACCAGTCGGTAAAAACACCAGTTTGTGGGGTGAAAAACTGAAGATAACTATTAATGAGATTACAGCAAGTCGTGATTGAAATGGGGGGAGGAGGGAGCTAGCTTTTTTTTTTAAGAATTATCTCAGTGGGCCTTGCTGGCTGAGTCAGCATTTATTGCCTGTCCGTAGGCACCCTTAAAGGAGGTGACGATGAGCTGCCTTCTTGAATCACCACAGTCCACATTCACAATGGGACACTCACAATGCCATCAGGCAGAAAGTTCCAGAATTTTGACCCAGCAACACTGAAAGAATGATGATATATTTCCAAGCCAGTCCGGAAGGTGAGTGGCTTGGAGGGGAACTCACAGGGGATGGTGTTCCTATGTATCTGCTAGCATTGTCCTTCTAGATGGTAGTAAGTGTAGGTTTGGAAGGTGCTGTCTAAGAGCCTGGGTGAATTTTTGGTGTTCTTATATACTATCTTATGCATCTTACACACCATGTATACATAAAAATAGGACCTTTCGGGGTGAAAGGAGGAGAGTTAGCTTATATGCTGAAATGTCGTTTCACTTTCATTGTGCTCTGAATCCGAGTGAAATGTCAGCCACTCCTCGATTCTACATCACTCTTTAGAACACTTGCTTCTTCTATGGCAGAGTGCACACCATTCCAAACCGAAGTGGATAAACCTAATTATAATCTGGGCCTAACAGAAATTACAGGCACAAAAGTCCTATTTTTCATCCGCTCAAAGTTGAAATGCCTCCATGTAGCTACAAATTATATTGGCTATCCTGTACAAAACCACTAGGGTGGTACCATGGTTCTCATTATGAAGATACACCTGCATTGGCCTCCCACCTTCCAACATCTGTGAAGGTCTTAGGCAGGGTGTAGAGGAAATTTACGATCAGCATTCCAGAGACGAGGAGACTTCAGCTATGTGGATAAATCAGAAAAGCAAAGGCTGCTGTCCTTAAAACAGAGGAGTTTGAGCGGAGATTTGATTTATGAGCTCAAAGTCATGGTGTTAAGTCCTGACAGAGTAGATAGAAGGAAACTATTCCCAAAGACAAAAGGGTCAAAAACCTTTCACAACTTAATTGCTACTCAATCCCTTCAGTCATTTCTATTCCAGAAGAAATATTCCAAAATCTCAGATTCACATCATATTTAAGGTAGAAAAGTGAACCACCTAATTTGAGGCAGAACAGAGCTTAAATAATTCTCCTCTAATTTTTGCAGCTAATTGTGGGCACCACAACTGAATGCCATTTTAATTATGCCATTTCAAATTCAAATAGCTTTCATCTCTGGCATATGAATGAAAATGTAAAGTATTTAAACAGAAAAAGTCAGCTCAGCTTTGAGCCACGACCACCAGTTTTAAATCTGTACTTCTGAAAAGACTCTTACCTACGCCACAAGTCATCATCTTCGCCACCCCATCCCCAGAAGGCATTGGGAAAGCCATTGATTTTCCTGAATTGGTCTACTGTTAGACCACTGACTCCACCGAAGAACTCATTGTATGGCAGACTAGAAAAGGAGGCGGGGATGGAGGAAAAAAAAAATGAGACAATCATCCAAGGACTGCGTGGTATGAAATTTTAAACAAAAACGACTACAAAGTAAATAGAAATAGAAAACTCACCCCAGTAATTTGTTAATGCATTGAGAAAGATATTCAATGTGTTAACGAGAAAACATAAAACATACAGGACATAGAATCAGCAATTTGTTAAAAGGAAAGCAAACATTGTAGGTGTGTTTCAGCTTAAACACAAATTATGAAAATTCTTTTTTTAAAAAGAATATGGAGCAACATGAAGGGATTCTGGATAATTATTATTGTTAATAGAAACAAAACACTGCAGATGCTGGAGAAATTCGGCAGGTCTGTCAGCATCTGCGGAGAGAGAAACAGAATTAACACTTTGGGTCCAGCACGACCCATCTTCAGAATCAAACCTGATAACCGTTGTGTTTCTTGGTTCTTCAGAAATTTAGTTCTGAAGTAAAGTCATATTGGACTCAAAACATTAACTCTGCTTCTCTTTGATGCTGCCAGCCCTGCTGAGTTTCTCCAGCATTCTCTGTTAATCATCCACATTCTCTGAATGATGAAAGTGTTTATAAAGTTACTGAAAATCAATGCAGTGGCCACATTTAAGGGATTGCTAGGGCTATGCTGATGAGCTTATACATAGATGGAGAAGAAACATGTGGAGAATAAAGATCTGCATAGAATCAGTTAGATTGAACAGCCTGCTGCTCTGCCACAATTTCTATGTAACTCTATGCATTCACTCTAAATTGCAGCAAGTTATCCTCATCAGACAACGACGCAAATAATCTCAGTTTACAGTCTTCTGTTTTTGATGTGACCATTCCACAACCTATTGGGTATAACTTGGGATGCAGAATGAACAGTGGCCAGAAATTAGCTTTTTGTTTGAGAGAATTACATAATTTCATTTTACTCATTTATAAAATGTTAGCATTGCTGGTTACGCCAGCATTTATTGCCCATCCCTAACTGTCCCTTGGTCAGAGCAGCTTTGAATTGCTAGGGATACTTCAGTGGGTAATTACGAGTCAACCACTTTGCTGCAGGTTAAGAGTCACACGCAGGCCAGACGAGGTAGGGAAGGAAATCTGCCATCCTTAAAGGATCCTTCTTGATCACAGAAACATAGAAAATAAGAGAAGCAGGGCCATTCAGCCCTTCAAGTCTGCTCTGCCATTTAACATGATCATAGCTATTAATTCAACTCAGTATCTGTTCCTGCTTTCTCCCCATATACTTTGATCCCTTTAGCCCCAAGAACTAACTCCTTCTTGAAAACATTCAGTGCTTTGGCCTCAATTGATTTCTGTAACAGAGAATTCCACAGGCTCACCACTTTCTGGGTGAAAGCATTTTTCCTCATCTGAGTCCTAAATGGCCTGCTCCGTATCCTTAGACTACGGCCTCCTGGTTTTGGACTCCCAGGTTTTCAGGACTATCCTTCCTGCATTTACCCTGTCTGAAAGGACATCAGTGAATCAGATGCTCTTTTTCAATCAATCAACAGTGGTTACATGGAAGCCATTAGGCCAGCTTTCAATTCCAGATTTTCATCTGATTCAAATTTCACCATCTGCCATTTTGGGATCTGAAACCATGACTTCAGAACATGAGCTTGGGGCTCTGGATCACTAGTCTAGTGACATTGTAACTATACCACCGTCACTTAACAATTGTAACATGGTTTACCTTTCAATTTCAGTGCTTACGACATGTGAGGTGATTTAGTCCCTTTTGCATTCCCCTTCCCCCCACCAAAACCATTATTTCAGATTGTTAACTATAAAAAGATATGAAAGAGTGCACCAGATACTTACAGGTACATGTACTTGTCCAGCTTTGATGCAAAATGCCGTGGCATCTGCCCACATCCATAATAATTGCGATCACTTTCTGGAATGTGATCAACATCATGGAAAACGAGACAGTCCCAATCTAGATCCTTCATAGCCTCCATAAAACCAACGTTAAATAGCATTGCACGGTTGAAAGGATAGTTACCAGCCTAGGGTGGGGAAAGGCAAAAAACACCTGAAAGACTGGTGTTTCCAGAGCAACTTTCACGAGCAGAAGATGTTCCAAAGTTCTTTACTGTTATAACATAGGAAACGTGGCAGCCAATTAACACACAGCAAGCTGCATCTACAAGGTGCACTGCATCAAGTTAAGGTTCCTTTGGGAGCACCTTCCAAACCAGTGATCTCTACCAACTAAAAGGACAGGGGCATTAGTTACATAGGAACACCACCTGCAAGGTCCCTTCTGAGTCACTCACTATCCAGACTTAGATCTAAATTGTCGTGCCTTCATTGTCACTGTGTCAAAACCCTGTCACTGTGTCAAAACCCTGTCACTGT
>NC_063335.1:119420666-119436054 GCF_021869965.1 Rhincodon typus
TGTCAAAACCCTGTCACTGTGTCAAAACCCTGTCACTGTGTCAAAACTCCCTTCATAATAACAGAGTGTACCTATAACAAATGGATGACAGCAGTTCAAGGCAGTAATTGACCACTACCATCGGGAACAATTAGGGATGTGCAATAAATGCTGGTTTTGTACACCTCTCATGAAAGATTAAAAACAATTGTGAAGGATCTGGTGCTGACGACTGTATTAAAAAAAGAACCAAGTCAGATGTTGAGCTTTAGTGTAATGAATGAGGTTAAAGATGAATTTGGAACTGCCAGAGTGTCTCAATGGGTAGGTCAAGGCTTTCAGGACCTTCTGATGCCTCCAAAATCAGAGGTAGTCTGAGGAAGTGATGAGTGAACATCACTGATCAATGTTCAGCTGGTGAGCGCCACAAGAAGAAATAAAATCAAAGCCAGAGAAAGCAGGCAAGACTTAATAGGATGATGAGAACTGTGAAAAGCAAAAAGCAAAAGCAAAAACTGTGGTTATTTCTGTGAGAGCAGGGAAAGCTGTTGAATTTTAAAACTTCTAACTCTTCAAGTAAAAAAATTATACAGCCACTTTGATAAAGATAAAATGCGCTACAGCATTTCGCCTTACAGGAGGCAGTCATGAAGACATTGAGGGTTGATTAGGAGGGGTGCACCAAAAACTAGGCCAAAGACTTGGTTTTAAGGAAGGTCTTAAAGGAGGAGAAAACAAACACCACAAGCTTCAGAGAAAGAATTTACAGAATGGAAACAAAGCAGCTGAAGGCGGCACAAAAATGGGATGAAAAGATGGATGATGCATATCAGAAGAACAATGAGTTGTAGGACAAGAGGAAGAAGTTACAGAGTGGAGTGAAATCACAGAGGCACTTAAACACAAGGATGGGAGAGAACATTAATACTAAATGGTCAATTGGGAAGGACAATTTGTTAGAATGTGGCAAATTGACATTATTTGTGATATCCCTATGACATGAAGAGCAAAATAGTTGGTGTCTTCAGGAGGAAAGTGCAACATCAATTGGAGAAAAATACATGTTTAGAAGTACTAAAAACTTTGTTTTCTACAAGTGGTCAAAAATCAACTCAGGTTTCACGATAGGTGGTGTGTTCAGTCAGACAAGCAAAAGGAGACTACATTGACCAGTTATAAAACTGTCTAAGTATTCTCGTTATATTATTTAATGCTATCTAGTGATGATATCTGTATTATGCAAGCCAATCCAAACTTAATTGGCAAAAAAGTTGCCATTTAAAATCTTTTGTGTCCATTTTTTCTCCCTTCCAAGGCCGATGTATAATTCCACGTCTAGGACAGCAACACGCTGATGCGTGTCCAGGTTTCTGACAATATTCTGGAAATCATTCAGGAAGGTCATCTTCTGAATGATCAACAGCCGAATATACAACATTGATAATTTCCTCATTCACAGGGCATAGACATCTCTGGCAAGGTCAGCATTTAATGACCATTCATCATCATGCTTGAGATGGTGATCATAAGCCATTTTCTTGGACCATTGCAGAAGCAGTTTTTGGTACAATAGTGTGACTTGCTAAGCCAGTCGATGGTTTGTTGTCACCAACAATGATATTAATCTTTTAATCCAGATTTAAATGAAATGAATTCAAGCTACCCAGCTGCCAAAATGGGCTTCAAAATCCTCTCTCACAACTATTAACCAATGTCTCTCGATTACCCATTTACAACACAACCACTGCGCTCCCAATTAATTCTGAATGTTACAACTTCATACCCTGAGTTGGATTTAACATTCCCCCCATTGGTAGGTTTAATGGCATTGAGGCATCTAAAATCCAGGGAGAGACAACCTTATTGCCCACATGCCCACCCTTACCCTCAGCATCATTTTACCAGCAGTGGGGTGCATGAGAAGGACTGAAAGCCAGCCAAGCCTGAGGTCAATTGAGACCTAAGTGTTCCCCAAACCATAACAGATTTGTGTCTAATCGGACCTGTATACCTCGCTCACCCGACCTATCCACCTTGATGTACCTGACACTTTATCATGGTAAGACGACCATGCTAACTTCCACTCCCAGCATCCTGTAGGTCTCACTGGGGTACTGGCAGTTACTATTATCTGTTTGGAACTGCTGACACTGGAGGGCTGTCAGTATCCAATTGTTTTGCAGCTCTGAGGTAGAACGTCCTTTCTTCTGAAGCACCCAAGTCCCACTTCAGGTCAATTAACCATTATATATGTGAAGCAGCCATCCAGTGTGGGGATGGATTATCCCTGACTATTTAGCTAGGGGTAAAGGCCACAGAGGAACCACAGTTCTCCAGTAATATGAATGGAAAACTTAAATGGTGATCTAATTTTTACCTTTTCTAAATTAAACGTGCTGCTAAGGGTTCAGTTGGTTTCCTGTAAAAGGTTTTACCTGTTCAATGACATAGAAGCCAAACTGCACGTGTTGACGTTGAAGCATCGGAATCAAATGCCGAAACAGAATTGGGAGATGCTCATGCCTGTTGCGGAATGGAATAAGGATTGCCACCTGTAAAGTATAAATGATCTTGTCATTGTTATCTTGCATTCAAAGAAGTATTGTCCTAAAATGCTGCGGTTCTCTGACCAATTGGAAGAATTGTGAAAGTCAATTTAATATGGTTAGGTGTTCAATATATTTTCTCATTAGATTCATCTAGAGCTCCCATTGCCTCCAATAATTATCATTTGTGCTAAAGATCCTTTCCCTTCAAACTGAGTGGATGGTTAGCTCAGTTAGCTGGGTAGCTGTTTGCAATGCAAAGTGATGCCACACTCAATTCCCACACCAGCTGAGGTCACCATAAAGGATTTACTTAATCAACTACTACTCTCTCGCCAGATTATACCACCAGTCATATCTTTTAATGAGAGAGCAGCCCCACGGTCAGGTAGGACTATGGCAACTTTACTTCGTAATGCCAGCATTTCCTCTCAGATACACAGTTTCATAGAAATTTGGCCAATCCAGATTATGTCATTTCCAATGCAAATCAACAGCATTAAGACAATTAACAAAAACAGAGGTTGCTGGAAAAGCTCAGCAGGTCTGGCAGCAACTGTGAAGAAAACAAATCAGAGTTAATGTTTTGGGTCTGGTGACTCTTTCTCAGAATCATCCTGACGAAGAGTTACTGGTCCTGAAACATCAACTGATTTTTTTTCTACAGATGCAGCCAGACCTGCTGAGCTCTTCTAGCAACTTCTGTTTTTGTTCCTGATTTACGTCACCCACAGTTCTTTCAGTTTTTATTTCATAAAGACAATGAATTGGCTATCATTAGGAAAAATGTGTTTTCTGTAATTCCTTCATTTTAAACTGCTTAATTTTCATTCAATTTTTAAAAGCAATCTCTTTGCTGGTTCAGCAGCAAGAAGCCAAATATAGATAATAAAAAGTCTATGGTCAATTCACGACACCATTAAATTCCTTCCAACCTGCTAGGATTTTGAATCACAGTGGTGTGGCTGCACAAGAGGGCAGGGAGTGAACAATGTTTTCACTAGCTTTCCTAGCAATTATTAGATCAGCAGTAATATTGGTTTTCCTTTTAAGCAGATTACTTTACTTTGTATTTTCTGTGAATTAAGACTGTAGATCATTACAATTTAATACCTCACCTTCCAGCGGGGTTTACAATCCTTTGGCTTCCAGTGGCCTCCATATTGGATTTCTAAATCTTGTGAAAATAAACGTTGGATTTCTTCCATGCTGATTTCACTCATGTTGATATCAATAAACCCCTCTGGTTAAATAAAAATTAAAGCAGGGAACATGAGTTTTTTTTTCAGAAACATGGAAGCATTGTGCATCTCAGACCAAAGAAACTTGCGGCTGAAATTTTCTTGATCAGACACTTGATTCTTAAGAGTCACACTTCAATTTGGTATTTATCCAGAAACTATTTTGACAGTTCCTTATCTGATCAGATTTTTCCTATTCCCAACGTATTAATTTGATATTCTCAGCTCATAACTGCAAGTCCATACTCTGCAATCTTCACCTGGCCTATTTCAAATCCCTGGACATTCTCACCCACTGTCTATCTCCCTCATCTCCTCCAGTCCTACAACCCTCCAAGATCAATGCATATGCCCAAATTCTGGCCTCTCGTGCCTCAATTTTAAATCGTGCCACTGTTGATAGTCATGCCAACATCTGACAAGGCTTTGCAACACTAAGTACACCCTTAAACCTCCACCACCCCTCTCCTTTGTCAGTCTTCCCTTCAAACATTCCTCTCTACCAAGCTTTCAGTCACTTATTCCAATATCTCTTTGCATGGTTCGATGCCAAATTTTGGGATAAATCTTGGGACAATTCCATACATTAAAGGCTCGATAGGATTACAGTTGTTGTCATTTAAAATTTTGAGTGTCTGAATTGTGACAGTATGAATGAACACAGAGCAGGATTAGGCCATTCAGCCCCTCCAGTCTGCTCCATTCAATATGATCACAGATGATCAGTTAATAACCTCAAATCCACATTCCAGCTTATCCCTTTGCTTAACATGAATCTATCTACATCAGCCTTAAGAGCATTCAAAGGACTCTCTTCCTGAAAAGGTGTTGATAGCAGATTTCCAAACACTCATTGTATCATCTGCATTAAATGGATAATGCCAATTTTTTAAAAACAATGACTGCTATTTCTAGATTCCCTCCACATCCACCTAGTCAAGACCTCTCAAGATCTTAGATATTTCAATCAAGTCACCTCTTACTCATCTAAACTTCAGCAGATACAGCTTAGCCCATCCAGTTTTTATCTTAGAAGACTCATTCTCTAAACTGTTTCCAAGACTTTAACGTCCTTCCTTAAATAAGGTTATCAATATTGTTCAGCAATACCTACATGCCATGAAAGAATAAAGAAAACAAAAAAGATGAAGTAGCAAATTTATTCATGGACAAGTTTACTTCAAACACGTACTCATAGAAGGCAGTTTTTCTGGACAAGGCAAACCAGGAGAATATGTGAAATCTTCTGGAAGGTATGTTCCACTCTGACCAAGATATTCACTTGAATTGTACCCTTCAAGATAATCTAGAGGTGAAAATGATCAATGGTCAAAAAATTTAACAAAACCTTAACATTGCACTACATCCCATTTATTCAGCATTTTGCTTACAATCATAAATGCCAAGGATAGTTAACAGATTTAAATTTTGTTTTACAAAGAAGATTAAAACAACAGGCACTTGCTGATTTGCACATTAAATGCTTTATTTCCTTACTAGAAGCCTTTGTTCTCACATTTGGTTTGCTTTTGAGGCACCGTGTTTTGCTTATAATTACATACTTGAGCATCTTTACAGCTGAAAACTTTCAATTCTGCCTTCCAAGAATGTTTGCTTTCCATAGCATGCCAGGGCACACAATTTGGAAAACTAACAAAGATAGACATTTCATAAATTTAATCCTGTTGGCTGCTGTGGGCACAGAATGTGAAGACTGGAAGAGAATACTGTTTTTTGAAGTACCCTTTATCTGATCCATTCCAAGACTACCACATCTAACCCCCTCATGAACTTGGCTCACCGGTAGCATTCCTACTTATATCAGAAGGTTGCAGGGAGAAGTCGCAGCCTTGGCTTTGAGTACAGAATCTAGCCTTCAGTGCAGCAAGGAACATTGCCCTTCAGAAATGAAACACTGGTGTTGTTGAATTGTTAAATTTTGTTGTTGCTAAATTATTGCTAAATTCTGATGGGTGCTGTTAAATTCAATCCCTTTCTGTTTCAGAACCACAATACATTTGCGCTCCCATCCATCAGCGTAGCTGTAAGTACTATGGCATGTACTTGCATTTACTTAAATCTATGATATTCAACATTTTAAGAACCTTTGTGGAGAGAGAAACTGAATTAATGTTTCAAATTACTGATCTTTGAAAAGAAGGAACCAGATCTTCTAACATGATGATTAGCATTGCAGCAGTGTAAGGAAGAGTTGCCTATGAGCACCATGTTGAGTCCTGACTCCACTGAAACCGTCCACAAAGTTGAAACTTCTGATCAATTACCTAGTGTCTGGAGCCCTCCAAAAAAGTCTGCAACTTTGAATCAATTTTAATAAGGAGAAAGATCATTGTCCAAGGGGGTGCAAGGTTTTTTTCTGAGTGCTGGATTTAGTTTGCAACAAAGAGTGGAGGTTTGAAGAAAGTCACACTTCTACAGCAATTGAATTTCAGAGCTAGATAGGATTGCAATTTCATCAAGGTAGTGTTAATCATTAACCAGCCAGTTTGGCTTAATAAGGAGACTGGACAGGGAGACAGGTTTGTGCTGAATTTCTTTTCCAGTTAGATCTTTGGAACCCAGGATTACCGATCAGATTTTTATAAAATTAGAAAGGCTTTTGATAGGGCAACAGAGCATCACCAAAGGGGATCATAAATTTTAAAGTCACGACGACTGAGAAGGTTGATTAAAAAATTTTTTTTTTATGTAGAGTTATTGAATTTTGAACTAGTTGAGGAATGAGTCCTTGAATCTTTTAAGGGGAAAAATATGCATAAATCATTGAAAGAGATTCAGATAGATACAGAGCATATGATCCATTATGATTTCTCCAGAAAAAGTGCGAATAAAAATACAATGGACAAAATAGGACAACATAGAACAGTACAGACCCTTCGGACCACAATGTTGTGTCGACCTATTATCCTACTAAGGTCAATCTACCCTGCATACCCTACATTTCACTATCCTCCGTGAGTCGCTTAAAAGTCTCTAAAGTATCTGACTCCACTACCACTGCCGGCAGCGCATTCCACACGCCCACCACTCTCTGTGTGAAGAACCTACCTCTGACATCTCCCCTATACCTTCCTCCAATCACCTTAAAATTATGCCCCCTCGTAATAGTCATTTCCGCCCTGGGAAAAAGTCTCTGACTATCCACTCTATCTATGCCTCTCATCATCTTGTACACCTCTATCAAGTCACCTCTCGTCCTTCTTCACTCCAATGAAAAAAGCCCTAGCTCTGTCAACCTTTCCTCATAAGACCTGCCCTCCAGTCCAGGCAGCATCCTGGTAAATCTCCTCTGCACCCTCTCTAAAGCTTCCACATCTTTCCTGTAATGAGGTGACCAGAACTAAACACAATATTCCAAGTGTGGTCTTACCAGAGTTTTACAAAGCTGCAGCATAACCTCACGGCTCTTAAACTCAATTCCCCCGCCAATGAAAGCCAACACACCATATGTCTTCTTTACAACCCTATCAACTTAGGTTGCAACTTTTGAGGAATCTATGGACATGGACCCCAAGATCCCTCTGTTCCTCCACACTGCTGAGAATCCTGCCATTAACCCTGTATTCTGCATTCAAATTTGACCTTCCATAAATAATCATAGATTATTCTGTGCTCTAAATTCCTATGATTCAATAAACGTGCAAGCTAATGCCAGAATGAGTAAGAGTTTTGGGCAAGTAAAGGAAGTTTTCATACTGCTACATGCTGATAAGCAGCCAAGAATCTGTTGCTTAATATCAAGCTGCAGTCCAGTGCACATGTTGCTGCTCTGAAGCCTTGACATTTCCATGAAGTTCCTAAGGTTTCTGACTGGAGTAAAGCAGTGGTATTATCTATTAATCCAGAACTCCAGGCAATGTTCTGGGGACCCAGATTTGAATCCTGCCATGCAGCTGGTAGAATTTGAATTCAATAAAAATCTGGAATTGAGTCTAATGATGACCACGAAACCAGTATTGGTTGTTGGAAAAACTCTGTTCACTAAGGTCCACGAGGTTAGGAAATCTGCTGTCCTTTCTGTAACGAGGTCAGCCAGGTCCAGCTCACAGAATATGAGCTCCCTGGGTGAACTGGATTAACAGCCCCAGAGACCCCTGGCTGATAGATAAAAAGAGGACCGTCAGACATTCTGACACTGGGTCTAGGGAGGTGGACCAGTGTTGAGGACTCTCCACGTGGATATAAAGGGTGACTTGCTGATGGGATACCAACCTCTGGAGTTATTTCACTTACCTGAACTGGCCTACATGTGACCCCAGACCCACAGCAAATGGGGTTGACTCTGAATTAACCTCTGGGCAATCAGAGATGGAAAATAAATGCTGGTCTAGAGGTTGCAGGAGTCTTGTAGTCAGTTCTGATGTGTTTCTAATATAGGGTATATGCCCTCATTCCATGATGTGGAGGTGCTGGTGTTGATCTGGGATGGACAAAGTCAGAAGTCACACAACATCAGGTTATTTGAAATCACAAGGTTTCGTAGCGCAGCCCCTTCGTCAGGTGAAATGAGAGAGAAGAACACAGACAAACAATTTATAGGCAGTGAGATCAAAAGACCATACAACTAGTGTGGGTGAACTGTTGAATAATAAGTCTCTACAGGTGACCCAGAGTGTTAGACAGTGTGAGTAAAGTGTCAACAGCTGAACAACAAGCGAAGGGATGATCTATAATCCGGATTAATGGAGGAACGAACGAACAGTGGTGCATTCCTTACCAGCATATACAGAAAGCCTACAAACGGAGACCAAATTCTTAATTACAACAGTAACCACCCCCGCGTCCACAAACACAGCTGTGTCAAGACGTTCAAACGATCGATAACTCACTGCAGCAACCCAGAGCTGCAGAAAAACGAAGAGGAACACCTATACAGAGTCTTTGCAAACAATGGTTATCCTAACAGCTTTGTCCGCCAATGCCTGGCAAACAAACAACAGCAAGAAGACACAGTACACCCCAATACACTGGCCACCCTATCCTCTATTAGAAACACATCAGAACTGACTACAAGACTCCTACGACGTCTTGGAATAAGGATAGCACATGAACCAACAGCCACACTTCACCACTTACTCTCAAAGACGAAAGACCCCATACCCACAATGAGCAGGAATCTAATAATGACCATGAATCCATTGTTGATTGTCAGAAAAATCCATCTGGTTCACTAATGTCCTGTAGGGAAGGAAACTGCCATCCTTACCTGGTCTGGCCTACATGTGACTCCAAACCCATAGCAATGTGGTTGACTCTGACCTTCCCTCTGGGTAATTAGGGATGGGCAATAAATGCTGCCGAGTCAGTGATACCCCTCATTCCATTAATGAATGGGAAAAGTGATATATAAAATACCATGCAGCAACTGCGAGAAACACTATATGGGACAGACGGGCAGGAAACCCGCCACCAGGATACATGAACACCAACTTTAAGCAAAACTGCATGACAAACTCTCCCTCATTTCAATACACGCTGAAATAGAGGGACATCAATTTAACTAGGACAAGCAAGATAAAGACAAGGACGAGAATTCCTGAAGGCCTGGTTTTCAACCACTGATGCAATGAACAAACATGTTGAAATAGACCTTATCTACATACCATTACAGTACAAAACTGCCCACCATGACAGACCGGGACAGAACAACAGCGCGTCAATGGAGGCTATACAGCACTGACAATGTCACCTGGAAGGGAGACGAAAGGTTTGCATAAAAACCAGTCAGTTCGGCGAACCAACCGACAACTCCACTCTTGGTCACCTGCAGAGACTTATTATTCAATACTCCACTCACACCATTTGTATGATCTTTTGATCTCTCTGTCTTTAAATTGCGTCTGTGCACTCTTCTCTCTAACTTCACCTAACGAAGGGGCTGCACTCAAAGTTTGTGATTTCACATAAACCTGTTGGATTATAAACTGGTGTCATGTGACTTCTGACACATTCCATGATTAGATTTTCAAAAAGGTTGCTCTGGTGGTGGAGGCATTGCTGGCAAGGCCAGCATTTATCACCCATCCATAACTCCCGTTGAGCAAATAGTGGTGAGCCACTTACAACTTAATGGCTTGCTAGGCCATTTTAGAGGGAAGTTTATAGTTAATCACAGTGCTGTGGGGGTCTGGAATCACAAAGGCCATTACAGGCAGGGACTGTAGATTCTATCCTGGAGACATTGGTGAACCAATGGGTTTTAACACAATCTGGTAGTTTCACGATTAATCATTTTATTCCAGATTTCTTAATCAATTGAAGCTTAAATTCCTCAGATGCTGTAGTAGGATCTTAAACTAATTTTAGCAGAGCATCAGGCCAGACTGGATTTCTTGTCCAGTAGTACTGCCACTCCATTACTGCCTCCATAAATGTGCTCTCCACATCAGGCAAAGAAGAACTTTACTCAAGAGTGAAATTCTCAATAGCTTGGTTTGGAACCTTCTTTCCCCACTGTAACGAGTTGACTGAAACCAACTGTAAGCTGTTGTATACTTACAAGGTCGGGTGTTGGTCAATCAAACGTTCAGAAGCAACATCAGAAAATACCACACAGATGACCACTCAGCACCCTCAATGTAAAAAACGCTAACATTTCAAGTGTAATCTGTTATCTGATCTTACTCGGATCTTATCTGCAAGTGTGAGCATCTTTAAAAAAGATAACGTACTTGAGATTTTATTACAAGTGCACTGAAACATGCAGATTACAGACATCATAAGGACAGGTAGTTAACTTTTTTTGAAGGTGTTCTTATTTACAAACTGACTACTGTCTGTTTTGGAAACTTACTGTGTAATAGGGAAGTGCTTATCTGAATCCACAATGGCAGAGAAATAGCCCTACCCATGACAGAATCACGCTCGCACTCAAATCCAGAGATAGGGTAGCCCCTCTGCCACTATGGATACTAAATAAAGAGCTCACCAATTCACAGAAACCCAGTGTTGCTGCTCACTGACCCAAAAAGTAAGCTCACAAGATGATCACGGCTCAGTGAAAAGTCTCAAAAGCAACTGCCTTGCAACAGCCTGAATCCAGTTTATTGAAGCTGTAAAAGCTCTTGTGCACTGGAGGCTATCCACAGCTCTTAATTAGCAAAGGACCCAGGTTCCAAACTTTCTCTTGCGTATATTTCACTGTGCAAGTTATTTGGATCTCTCAAGTAAGGTTCATTCTTATTTTGCTGCTGCCTGTCGTTTTTGGGAGTTTATATAGGTCTCAAATCAAAAGCTGTTACGATTGCTATTATGAAAAACAAGAAAACAATGATCCCTCTGGCAGATGTTCCAACAATTTAAAAGCTGCATGGAGATCTAAATCAACTTTTTTTTTCCCAGTAAACTGGACTACAATAATAGAGATGGCCCACCTGTGCCATTAAGAGTGTTGTTCCTTTTGGTGTAGCGGTCTCGAATCAAAATGCCTATCGTTCGCACGTTGTCCCTCAACATCTTGCCTTGAGCTTGCATCATGAAGAGGTAGGTATTTGCTGAAAAAAGGATGGCATGGTTAAACCAATTAATGAGTTCTTTTTGGCACCTACATTCAAATAAGTCACAAAGTAGTTTTGCAACAGTAGCCCAATATCTATATTATTTGAAAAAATGATCTGTTTATTGCTTCACTGCAATCTGGGTGATCCATTCTTGATCTTACCCAATGGATCAATATAAAGCTGTTAAAAAATTCAAGGGTTTTGCCCTGATAAATGTTTTGCATTCAATTATTACAAGGATTTCTTTCCAACGAATTGTCCAAGACTCTTATTTTATTTGGCCCAGCCCAGCTGGCACTGATTTTCTAGTAAATACGCAAAGAATTAAGTTATTTATACAAACTCCAATAAACATCATGCCATGCAAAAAACTCCAAACGCAAGACAGAAAAGCAAATGTCAAGAGAAAGTAAACCCATTACAAAAGATATAGGCATCATCTGTGAAAACAGAAAAAGAGAATTATTGGTTCAAATTGATGATTTTTCACGAGTCTATTGTTGGCTGTTCTGCTGAGTATTTTATAATAATTTTAATTCAAAAAGGATTACTGACACCAGGTTATCACCACGGAGGATAGGCCTCAGCACAGGCCACATGAGTATATCCATCTGGCTACGGGGGTTGGGCCATTGTGGTGTCCTTGGAGAAGGAACATTGCCCTCCCCATGCCACCCCCGTCCCCGTCTGTAATCACAAGCTCCCTCTTCTACTCAGCTGTGTTTTGGATTAATCTGGGGCCGTACATTCCAACCAGAAAATTTCAGTCAGCAAATGGAAAGTACCCTTAATGGACAGGCAGCCATCAGCCCCATGTCCCTTAATCCTTCTGCAAATAAAATGGCCCAGAGGCAGCAAACAGGTACATCAGGCGATGGAAAATCGCAGGCCGAATCTTCCCTGGTCTTCACTGCTAAGCTAAATGAAAATTGTATCCTAAGTGGGCTTCTGGCTCTATGCTCACTAGTCATGAGATCTTGAACATACAATGTTAGCCATTCATCTCAGACAGTGACAAGATGTATAGTATCAGTTCAACCCCTGCTCAGTTTTATTTATAGCTGCATGTAATGGAATTGAATGGTAGAAGCTATGTAATTGTCACTAATCTGTTACCACCCATTCTGTACCACCAGCCGTCTAGCCCAGAAGGTCGTGCTTTAATGGTTACTGATTTTGCAATAGAAGTGACAGTGAAGCCAATAAAGCTTAACAGTGAGGCCAAAGCTCACTGTTATTAGAAGTAAATCAGACAGCAACTTCTCGCAACACTATATGCATAGTTAAACATTGTACTGCTGCTTCCTGTTTTCAATGCTCCCTGATCCAAGCCAAAGTGCAACTATAGCATTAACTTGCCAGGCAACTCAGCTTGAAACCTATCGAACAGAATGAGAAGATATCACTCAAGTGATGATAAACGTTAGAGTCAAGTTAAAGTTGAAGCCTTCCATTTTAGATTAAGTAAATACTTAATTGCATGACAAGGCTTAAGTACTGTCAAACAACTTTTCTGGCCCTGAAAATTAACTGCTATATGTGGCTTTTTGTCTAGGTTTTTAATTATTGTTGGAAATTATTCAAATTTTACTCCATCTAAAAGATGAGCTGCAAAAACTCACCATAGCTCCTGTAACAGTATATTCCAAAAGCAGGCTCTCTACCAACTAGAAAGACAAAGGCAGCAGATACATACAGCATCATCTTTACAAATGCCCTTCCAAGACACTCACCATACTATGGCAAAATGTTGTCACTCCTTCATGGTCACTGCATTAAAATCTTGAAACTCCCTCCCCAAGAGCATTATGGGGTCCCTACAGCAAACAGACAGCAACGCTTCAAGGCAGCAGTTCACCACCTCCAGGGAAACTAGGGATGGACAATAAATGTAAGAGCCAGAGATGCCCACATTCATGAATGAATGAAAGACTAGAGTAAACCAAGTGAAACAAACAGCAAATCCAAGCTCAAAATCTTAAGCATAAAAGGGAGACCAAACGCAGACTTAGGGACCAGTTTGCGGAGCATATGCACTCTGCACGCACCAACCAACCCAACCTTCCGGTTGCCATCTACTTTAACTCCCCCTCCCAATCCTTTGGTACTATGTTCATCCCTGGCCTCCTCCACTGTCAGAGTGAGGCCAAACGTAAACTGGAGGAACAACACCTCATTTCGCTTTGGTAGCTTATAGCTCAATGGCCTGAACATTGAAGCTGGTGAAGTCAAAATCTCTCCTCCCCTACCCTGTCCATCTTCTGACTCACCTATCTACTCCACCCTTCCCAGTGACCAACCACAATAACCTCCTACCTGCATCCACCTATGTCCATCTCACCTACCCTCCCCCCAGCCCCACCTCCCTCCCTTGATTTATTTCTGGGCTCCCCTCCCCCTCCCCATTCTTGACAAACGGTTTCAGCCTGAAACGTTGACTTTCCTGCTCCTTGGACGCTGTCTGACTGGCTGTGCTTTTCCAGCTCTACATTTATTGGCTCTAGCTTCCAGCATCTGCAGTCCTTACTGTCTCCAAGATATAAGGAGAACAACCATGTCAGCCATGGCTCAGTTCTAGCACACACACCTCGGAAACACAAGGTCGTGTGTTCAGGTCCCTCACTAGAAGTTTGTTGTATGAAGTATGCAAAGTTCTGAAAGAGTTAGGAGTAAAGAATACGCAATGATGTCATATGGGCTCAGGCAGTAAATAGCTTTGGATCTCAAAGGAGCAAGACCCATCATAGTGGTCTCCCTCAATCTTAGTAACCAATATTGCTTGTGCTTAGTTGCTATCATGCGTTCAGATGATAGCTTCTTCTCACCAAGATTATCAGATGGTTTTTCCCTACCACACCTAACCAAGCAGGCCCTCTAGATCCCTGCCAGGAAACAGAATCATTACAGCAAATCTACCACATGGATCTTGCATATGCTGAGATGTGGTGAGGACAAAATCCACTCCAGTACTGAGGGAACACCACACTGACACAGGAGCTATCTTTCAATGAGATATTAAACAAAGGTCCCATCTGCTGCTCAGGTTGATGGAAATAATCCCATTGTATTATGTCAAAGAATAGCATAGCAGTTCTCCAGCATCTTAGCCATTATTTATCCATCAATCAATATCACCGAAACAAGATTATCTGGTCATTATCACATCATTGAGAGTTGACTGAGCACATATTGGCTAAGATGTTTTCTATATCGCAATAGTTCTTGGAGACACTCGGTAGACCTGAAAAGTGTAATGTCAATGCAAGTCTGTCTTTCTTAATGCTCAGTCAGCAGTCGCCAGGATCACATGCAAAACTCATGAAGTGGATTTGAACATAAAGCCTGAACTGCTGCATAGCATGTTCAGTTAATCATCTGTTAGTAAGGACAAATTGGTACAAGCTATTGTATTTACCAATCCATATTAAAAAAAATCAAAATTATGCAAGGGTATTTTAATCATTATGCCATACCTGAGGATGTTCAACTCATAAAAAAAGTCACTCCCCAGGAACTATTAAGCTCTACCTTTGCTGCTACAATCAACTTACACATGAGGAAGGGTCATACATTTAAGGCAGAGATTTTTTTATTCCCATTTGGGAATTATTAACTTTGAAAAAGTATCTTGCTGATTCTTCATTCGTCCAACAATTGTTACCAAACATTATTTTGTAAGAAGTGAATCAAAAGCACAGTCAATTTGCAACTAAATAAATGAGCAATAACAAAAGATGTACATCTTCCTATGGCATCATCCTGCCAGAAACAAAAATCATCAGTGGTATAATAAAAATGAAATTATGAATACAGTTTGTCATTACTGCAAGTTCACTTTTTTAATATCAAAGTGTGTCAAAAGAAAATAGACACTGTTTCATGGATGTGTATTCTAGACTTCACATTTGAATGCCCTAATTACATTCTACATTCTTCCAAAATTCTCTCAATTTATTGAAATGTTCAATCCTAGTGTGATATTGTTAACTACTTTATAATCTCATTTATCATCGACAAATCTCACATGTTAAATATAAAAGCAAAATACATCAGCGGTCTTGTGGCACAGTGGTAATATCTTTTTCTCTAGTCCAGATTGTCT
>NC_063335.1:119456054-119461905 GCF_021869965.1 Rhincodon typus
TAGTATTTATATAAAATGCAAGATGCTGAGACTGCTGTGTTACTTTCAGTCTCAGTTAATCCACCATTCACTTCACTGCTCTTTCACTCTTTTTAAACTACAAATAGTCCGAAAACCTGCTGTTGATCCTTTCTTATACCAAGTCCTACTCACGTATCACCCTTTCATCAGGTGACCTACACAGGCTCCCTGTTCTTTAATACATCAATTTTGGTCTGAAAATTCTTCAATATTCTTGCTGCATCCAATCAGTAGAATTTGCTTCAGCCTTATTTTCTATCCATTAAAATCCACTTTTCAGTCTCTTAACTACTCTGCCTCAATCTCTTCTTTAGCCAACCACTGAACACAAAATATAACTGCAGCTTAAAATTAGAAACCCTGCACAACTGCTCGCTGCTTTCATTAAGTCATTCTTGAATTCTTGCTTTTTCTACAGTAATGTGGCATTTTTCTTTAAACAAGTATTTGGTCAGCTTTTGCTCATTTTCTAGGTTGACAAATGTACTTACACATATAATTACATGCACAATCTCAACAATTTGTACAGCACCCAGGATCTTATGTATTTCAATAAGGTCACCTCTCATTCTTCTGAACTCCCGTGACTATAGGCCAAATCTGCTCAACATTTCATAAGGCAATGCAGAATATAAGGCTACTTTAGGAAATTGTGACCATGGCAGCTGCCACAACCGTCATAAAACCCACCTTGGTTCAAGAACATCCTTTAGGGAGGAAGTCTGCTATCCCCACCCAGTTTTGCCAACATTTCACTCCAGACACACAACAATGTGGTTGATTCTTAACTGCGCTCTGAAACAGCCTAGCAAGATACTCAGCTCAAGGGATCAATACCAAATGTTGGCCTGGCCAACGATGTCCACATCCTGTGAAAAACAAAAAAACCAAAACCCTCATCCCAGGAATCAGCCCAGCAAACGTTGTTTGAATTGTCTTCAATGCAGTTATATCCCTCTCCAAGTGGGGAAAGCAAAATAGTTTACAGTACTCTAGATGTGGTTTCACCAATGTCCCTTACATTTCTAACAACAACATACTGCAGATGCTGGAAATTCAAAATCAAAACAGGAAGTGCTCTAGAAACTCAGCAGGTCTGGCAGCATTTGCAGAGAGAGAGAAAGAAACAGAGAAACAGAGTTAATGTTTCAAGTTCAGTATAACTCCAGAAGAGTTATAGTGCACTCAGAATAACTGTTTCTCTTTCCACAGATGCTGCCAGATCTGCTGAGTTTCTTCAAGTACTTTGTTTCAATTTCCTTTCTTTATATTTAATCTCCTTTGCGATAAAGGTGAACATTTCATTTGCCTTCCTAACTACGTGCTGTACCCGCATGCCAACTTTCTGTGGTTCATGTAAAATGACTTCCATATCCCTCTGTACCACAGTCTTCCATCACTTAGGTTTTTCTATTTCTCTTACCAAAATGGATAACACCACACTACAATCCATCTAATGAACTTTTGCCCACTCACTCAGCTTACATCCTTCTCGACATGCTTTCCTATCTTTTTACTGTAGCCAAATATGATATACTCTTCTTTCATCTGTCACTAATACTGATTGAAAATAGTCATGGTGTGAGTGATCCATGTGGCCTCAACCAGTTACAGTTTATCGACGTGAATATGAACTGCTTATCCCAAACTCCACTTCTAGGTAGTCTTCCATTCATGTTGACATATTATCCCCAACATAAGCCCTTGCCTCGTCTTTTAACCTCTAACATGAGACCTCTTGAAAATGCAAATACAACACAGAGTGGTGTCCCTTCCTTCATTCACTTTTACTTATTACATCATAATACATTTTTAAAACACATTTTTCCTTTCATAAAACTATGTTTACTCTGCTTGACTGTTTTTGATTTGCTGAATGTCTTGCCACGCATGATGAATAAATTCTAGTAATTTCTCAAGATTAGGTGTTTGGCTAAATGACCTGTAGCTTCCTGCTCTCTGTTTCTCTCCATTCTTGATGCATAGAAGCAATACATTTCTAATTTTTTAATGCACTGAATATTTCCAGAATCTAGGGAACTTTAGAATATGACAACAAATGCATTTAATGCAGGCACTTCTTTAAATCCCTACTATGCAGACCATCAGATCCAGGTGACTTATCAGTCTTTAGTCCCAGTAGCTTTCTCCAGTGCTTATGATTGTTTTATGTTCCTCCTTCCCTTACCTACTATTGGGATGCTACTAGTATCTTCTACAAAGAAAGTAAATATAGAACACTTGTTCAAAGTCTCTGCCATTTCCTTGTTCCCCAATATTAAATTACCAGTCTCAACCTTTCAAAAAGGGCCAACTTTTGGTATAGCTACTTTATTTCATATAAACTTATAGAAGGTCTTACTGTCTGTTTCTTCCTCTATTATTAAAATCATCTGTTGCAGGTTTCTGTAATGTTCCCAATTTTCTGGGCTACTAATCTCAGAAGTATTGTACAAGATGTCTTTCACTTTCTTACGAAGTTCCTTTGTTAATTACAGAAGTTCATCCTGAATAATAGATGCTCTGTTTCTCAATATATTTTGTTGAGAGTTATGAAATATCTCCTTAAATGCCTGATATGGCTTTGCTACCATCTTACCTTTCAACATATTTTCCCAGACCACATTAACCAACTTTTGTTTTCATTGCTTTGTGATGACCTATATTTAAGTTTAAGACATTATTGGCATTCCCACATTTCTCAGTTTCAAACAAAATGAAATTTGGTAATGCTACGATCACCAAAAGATCCTTTACTAAGACATGGTTAATACTTGCATGTTACATCCAAAATAGCCTGTTCCCTGGTTGGTCTGACATCATATAGTTCTAAGAAACTGTGCCAAGTACACCACAATCAAGACTAGCTCATCCACAATGAAATTCAAGTTGAAAATTATCCATAATTATTGCAATGTTTTTCTTGCAAGTCCCCATTATTTTTTGATTTATGATTTGCCTTGCAGTGTAGCTATTTTTAGGGTGCCTATAAACTTGTACTCAACTTCAAGACAGCAGTGAATGTATTTTTGGATAGTAATGAGTACAGGCAGAGATCAGCACTAATTAATAGAGCCACACTAGATAATTTATCTGTACTGTACTGTCCTCATCCAGCACTACACTGCCTCCCCCTTTCCTGTCCTTTTAAAGAGTCAAATTCCTTTGAAGGTCCAGCTAATAGCCATGATCACCATGAAACCATGTCTCTCCAACAGCGATCACATCATTCCAACTTACTCCTATTTGTGCTACAAAACAGCTTGTTCCAAACACTACACGTTCAACATAAAATGCCTTCAAATATGCATTTTTAGCATGTTCCCTTATTCTGCCCTCATTTCCTGATGTAGTCTTCTGTTTGCATACTCTGTCACTTCTGGATGTATCCTGGTTATCATTACCCAGATTGCTACTTCAATAGCAGAACATGTGAAGGAAAACAATGCAGCTTGCTGGCTGCAAAGGCAGAAGTTGGCTGTAGTAGTAAGGTCACCTCAGCCATTGTGGTTTGACAGATCACTGCAATCTGACCATCAGCTTATTGTGATTGGTGTACTGTCAGTCATTGTTCAATATGGGGACCTTGTGTGGACAAAGTGTAATGCAGGTTTTCACGCAATAGTAATCACATATCCATCAGCTGCATCAGGTTTTGAATTAATGATGAGGCAAAGATGAAAGAAATGTCCAAAAACACTGGATACTGCAAAGACCATGTGCCCTGACAACATTCCAGTAATAGTACTACAAACTCATGCTCGAGAACTAGCCTCTAATCAAGCTGTTCCAGTACAACTGCAACACTGGCATCTATCCAATAATATGGAAAATTGCTCAGCTATGTCCTGTCCATGAAAAACAGGGTAAATCCAACCCAATTTTGGTGTACCATTACTCTACTCCTAATAAGCAAAGCGATGGAACATGTTGTTGACAGCGTTATCAGGTGGCATTAGCTCAACTATAATCTGCTCACTGATGCTAAGTTTGGGTTTCACCAAGGCCATTCAGGTCCTGACATCATGACAATCATTGTCCAAACGTGCACAAAACAGCTAGATGCCAAGGTGACAGGGGAGCAACTGCCAGTGACATCAAGGCTGCATTTGATAGAACATGGCTTCAAGGAGCCCGAACAATGGGGATTGGGAGAAAGCTCTCAACTGGTTACAGTCATACCTAGTACAAAAGGAAGGTGGTTGTGGTTGTTGGAGGTCAATTGTCTCAGTCCCATGATAGCATGCAGCCTCATTTAAGAAGCTTGACACCACAAGGTAGCCCATTTGTTTGGTGCCATAGGAAAGGAAAGAGATAAGACAGCTTAAGACAACAATCACTTCCTCAATGTCAGCAAAGTGAAGGAGCTGGTCATTGACTTCAGGAAGCAAATTGAGGACACGTCCCTGTCTGTATCAATGGTGTTGACATGGAGATGGTCAATTCCTTGGAATAAATATCACTGATCCTATCTTGGTCCATCCATGTCAGGCTACAGTCAAGAATGCACCCCAATGCCTCTACTTACTCAGAAGGCCCAGGAAATTCAGCATGTCCACAATGACCCTTTACTAATTTCTACAGATGTACCATAGAAATTATCCTATCCAGATGCACCACAGTTTGGCATGGCAACTGCTCTGCTCAAGACCATAAGAAATTACAGAGTTGTGAGTGCAGCCCAGACCAAGGCAAAAAACAGCCTTCCTCCCATTGAATCATTCTATACTTCTCAGTGCCTCGGGAAAGTAGCCAACATAATCAAAGACCGCTCCCACCCTGGTTACACTCTCTTCCATCGTGCAGAAGATTGATTTCTCTGCACCTTCTCTGTAGCTGCAACACTTATTTCATATTCTATTCTTTAATCTGATGTGCTTATCTAAGGTATGATTTGTCTGGATAGCACACAAAACAATACAGTGGGTTCTCTATAATAGCATCATGGGAGCAAAGAGGCTGACGTTTCGGGCCTAGACCCTTTTCTGATGAAGGGTCTAGGCCCGAAACATCAGCCTCTCTGCTCCTATGATGCTGCTTGGCCTGCTGTGTTCATCCAGCCCTGCACCTTGTTGTCTCGGATTCTCCAGCATCTGCAGTTCCTACTATCTCGGGTTCTCTATAATGTATGTTTTGGCAACTCTAATCAGCTGTAACATGAATGATGAGTAGGGGAACGGTATTGTAAAACTCGAACTTGTATTGGCTATAACGTGATTCCATCAAGTATGGCTTGCTCTTTTCCAGCACTATTTTGAATACAATGTTACTGCAGTTTACAACACATTTTAATCCTACAATCAACTTCATTGCCAATGGGCTACATAGGAAAGAAAGGTCAGATTCCTCCACTTCACTTATCTTAAAATCTATCCAGAAGTCTGGAATGTCAAGTCAGATCAGCATTTAAATGGAGGAGGGAATGTTACTAAAAATTGCGGACATGTCAATTTCAGTGGAGTTTCGTGGAGGGTTGCTGGCTGTGAACTCTATCTCACACAATTTTACACTGCTCATCTCTTTTGGATCATGCTCGCACTATCAAGCAGTACTGACCATTGCTGGGATTTCCAGTGGCAGAACTCTATTTAAAGCCCAGCTGTCACTTCATTGCAAATACAAGGCCAGATCTGTAAATGTATTACCTCTTTGCAGTATCACTATCACCTGTCTGATAAACTGTTATTGTAATTGCAGCTATAAGATTAAGCTACACAGGTGAGGAAGAATTTTGGAAAATATAATTTGTGTCATTTGTGCCCCTAATCCCGCTTTTCACATAGGCCCTATTATTTATACAGCATGTTGCTGCACTGGAACGCAATGAGAA
>NC_063335.1:119462405-119473473 GCF_021869965.1 Rhincodon typus
CTGCACCTTGTTGTCTCGGATTCTCCAGCATCTGCAGTTCCTACTATCTCAGATGCTAGGTGTCCATAGTTTAAAGAAGTTGTGGTTTTAAAATTGGTTTTAAGAGGAGTAGAAGGTCAGAATGCTGGTGGCAGAAAGTGCAGTCACCAATGATGAAGGGAGGCTTATATATAAGAAGCCACTTTCAGAAGTGGAGAGTTCTTACTGGGTAGGTGGGAATTTGGAAGGACTTTTTTTTTATTATTTTAGGGAGATGTGGGGTTTGGTATCTGTGGTGCTGGAGGTGAAGGAAGAGGCAAGAGAGGTGCTAGGCAATGACAGGATTTCAACAAGGTCTTGGGCATTTTTGTGGAATGGGCTATTTATGTAGGAATGCTGAATGAGCAAGACTTAGTACTAGGCTCGGATAAGCTGAAGTTTACAGAGCATAGGGAGTGTAAGGCTGACCAGAGCTGCAATTTGAAATTTTCTATACATGAAATTCAGAGTTGAGAGCTGAATTATTTTGGAGGTGGAAGAATGTGGTCTTGTGAGAGATATTATTTGAGAAATTAAGATTACAAACCATTTCTCTTTACTTTAATCAGGCATCGGTCTGCAGCCTATACCAAGGGCCAAATTTCTGTCCCAGCAGTCTAGGCTGACAGCATAAGCTTTGCTGATTTTGAGTTGGACGAAGATGTGACTCATCCATGACATGGTGTCAAATTAGTATTTTTGATAGCACATGAGCGATGGAAAAATTGGAACAATTGGTAGGAGATATTGTACTATTTCATCATATATCTGAAAGCTCTTGCTGAGATTATTGCCAATGGATGGCATTTAGGTGAGCATTAGAGTCAACTTTAGATCCTTCAGGGACCCTAGAAGCTGATGTATAGACAATGAAAGGGAAAGCATTATTGGAAATGTGTTGGCTTTATTCAGCTAAAATGGGAACATGTAAGGTAGTCCCATTGTTAAGGGGAGGCATTGGAGTTGGCTGCCAACTCCAGTCTGCTTTTAATGTTGTGGAAGTGACGAGGGATAACACACATTTGAAGATGCTTTTGAAATGTTAATTGTTGAAGTTTATAGGGTATCATCGGGCCTATCTTCATGGTTTTTGTTTGAAGATTAAAAATATGTTTAACTTTTATTTGAATAACAGTACTCTTATACTTTGGATTTTTATGAATTACATTTAGGATTTCAACAAATTTGTTTGCTTTACAATCATACCACATGTAAAAGGTTAATATTGCCATTGTCTGTGGCTCCAATTCCTTCCATTTTAAGTTTTTAAAAATCATTTTCTATTTTCCTTTAAAAGCTGACATGGTTCTTTGTTTATTGTTGTTTTGGGTAGGAGATTCCATATCCTAAAAACCCTCAAAGACAAATAATTCTGGCTTCACCCTTTTTGGGTTATAAATTATGCTGTCTCATTAATAATCTTGAACCTTTCATCATTTTTGAATGCAGTCTAAACGATCTCTCCCAACCTTTACTCCTGTAATGAAAAGAATTCTTCTATCTCTCATCTCTCCAAATAACTAAAGCTTCTCATCTCTGCTTTAATCTGAATGAATCTAAAACCAGAAGTGCTTTTATCCCCAAGTGTGGTCTATACAGTGATTTCTGTAGATTAAGTATTTAAGCCCTCAATTTTGTACTGAATATGCCTATTTATAAAATGTGGTCTTTTTAGCTGCTTAACTAATTTAGCTTGCCAACTTAGAAAACATTGTAATTTCTGTGAACATAAAATCCTCTTATTGTTAACCGCACACTCTACTTTCGATCCAATGCAAATTTTGTAAACCATCGGAAGTAGGATCAGAGAAGACTTATGTCTATTTTAATTATGGCATAATCCTAATAGTTAACCACGTCTGATTTTTTTTTGTTGCTGACCAGAGAAACTGCGAGAAAATGGCCCACAGAACCTAGAAAGATAGACAGAAGAATTTGTTACCATACTCTTGAGATTGGCACTGATGATCACTAAACTATTTGTGCTTGCTGACATAAACTAATTATGATTCTGGTTAATGAACCAGGTCACATTCAATGTAACAGATCTGTCAGTTTCACCATTAGGAGGCACATTGTTGCAAAGTAATATATCCTGTGGGAATTTATTTTTTTCTTTACTTACATTAGCATAGAAATCTACTTGCGGCTTTTTTCTTTTCACTTGCTGATTTCTATGTTAAATTGAGAAAGGAGGTTAGCACCTAATATTTGAGTATAAATGAGTGAAGTATAACTTGCCCCTTAATGGGCTATTTGGTATGGTCACTGTGTGAACTTGGGCCATGTGGCTAGTTCAGGGATTGACTGTTGATGATGGGGTTGCAGGGTGGGGTGGGAGGATATAGTCCTGGCAAAATAACCTACAGACTAGCATTTTAAACCCAGCCAATAAAGTATCTAACTTGGCTTAAAAGGTAGCACTCGAGCATCCATATTCCTGTGGGAATTAATGCCTTTGGGAACAGTGGCGAGAAACTGAAAAAGGATTTATAAAGTCTATATTTAAATATTGATTTGCTTGAGGACAGGTTACCGCAGTAATGTCTAATGCTTTCCATCTGAGTCTACAAAATAAGAGTTTTAGGGATTGCCAACTATCAACTTATGACAGAATTCACTTAAGGGTAATTAATGTATAAATGTGTGCTCAGGATGAGAGTATTTGATAAGGTTCATTCTGTCTGTAAACTGAGCTTGCTGGACACATTCAGATTACAAATTGCTTTGTTAATACTAAATGAGAGTAAGGTTTAACATCATCATCACTGAACCAAACCTTACACAAAACGCACATCCAATGTTTTTGATGGCAGCAGAAAGTTATGGATGATGCCTTTTTAACTAATTATGTAATTTTCTAATATGTTAACATTAAGCTCATGACTGGATATGATCATCTGGCTTTCCTATGTGATTTCTATAAAGCTGAAAATCAGACACTAGATAGAGTACAATTTTTCCAAATTAAGAAGTAAAACTTTAAGGATAAAAATTTCTGGGATGTTACCTGAGTCACATGCAAATTGGCATAAGGTAAACAAGGTTAGAGAGATGAATGTGTGACTGAAAGACTGGTGTGGGAGAAGTGGTTTCAGTTTGTGGGGCACTGGCACCAATACTGAGGAAAGTGGGATCTGTACAGGTGGGATGATCTGCACCTGCCACTAGTATTCGTTTGAAATGCATAACTAGTGAAATAGAATAAGTTTTTAACTAAACAGTTGGGCAAGGGCCTAAATTTGGGAAATTGTCGTGAATCATAAGTGGGGAGATGCGACAGAGGAAGGAATTAATGTGTGAAATGATAATCAGACAATGATAAGAAGGAACCAGAAATGCAAATCTAAGAGCAAATCAACAGATACAGCTAGAGATTATTGTTATTCGTTCATGGGAATGCTGAGTGTTGCTGGCTAGGCTAGTATTTATTGTCCATTCCTTATTGACCAGAGGGTGTTTGAGAGCCAAACAGATTGCGGGTCTGGAGTGATATGTAGGCCAGACCAGGTAAGGTTGGCAGTTTCCTCCCCTATAGGACACTAGCGAACCAGATGGATTTTTCTTGAAAATTGATAACCTTTCATAGGCTCCATGATCAATCTTTGGATTAATTCCATGTTTTTATTGAATTCAAATTCCAAAATCTTCCATGGCGGGATTCGAAAACAAACATTACCTGGGTCTCTGGTTTAGTAGTCTAGCGACAATACCTCTTGGCCATTGCTTCCCCCAAAGTAATCACTTTGATAGTTCATGCAGTTACCATTAGCAAATCTTTGTTTCAATTACTGATTTTATTAAGCATAATCCCGTAATGGGATTTTAACTCATGTTCCTGAAACTTTAGCCTGGGCCTTTGCATTACTAGCCGATTGCCATTACACCATAGATTCCCTATAGTTAAAAATTACAAAAGTAATAAATGGGCAAAACTTAAGGCACAGTATTTGAATGCATATAGCATTGGAAACAAAATAGATGAACTAGTAGTACAAATCTGTATCAATAAGTGTGATCCCATGGCTGCAGGATGACCTTAATTGGAACCTGAATATTGAAGGGAATGTACATTTAGAAAGACCAGGAAGCTAGGAAAAAATGGAGCAGTGGCTCTGTTAATGAAAGAGGATATGAACACCATAGAGAGGGATGACCTTAGTTCAGGAAACCAGGATATAGAAGCAGTTTGGATAGAAATGAGGAATGATTAAAGGCATAAGGTGTACAGGCCCCCTAATAGTAACCACATATTAGGACAGGGTATCAAGTAAGAGCTAGTTAAAAAGGTACAGCAATTATGAGGGATTTTAATTTAGATATAGATTGGAAAAATTAGAGGAAAAATTAGTTTATAGGAGGAATTCATTGGATGTGTTTGTCACAGTTTCTTAGACCAGCATGTTATGACACCTGCTATCCTTAACATTCCCGGATAGCCATGGTAGCTTTAACACCTTCTTAGAATCGTTCTTCCTCACTATTTTTACTGTAAGCTGTGAAGTATTTTTATTAAACATCTGCCATTTTTCCTCAACCATCCTTGCTGCTAAATTCCTTGCTTGGTTCACTCCAGCCAGCTCTGTCCTCATTCCTTTTGTTATTAGAATAGAATCCCTACAGTGTGGAAATAGGCCCTTCGGCCCAACAAGTCCACACCAACCGTCAGAACATCCCACCCAGACCCATCCCACATAACCTACCTAATCTACGCATCCCTGAACACTTTGGGCAATTTAGGACGGCCATTCCACCTAGCCTGCACAGCTTTGGACTGTGGGAGGAAACTGGAGCACCCGGAGGAAACCCACGCAGACACTGGGAGAATGTGCAAACTCCATACAGTCGCCCGAGGGTGGAATCGAACCTGGGTCCCTGGTGCTGTGAGGCAGCAGTGCTAACCACTGAGCCACCGTGCCGCCCCAATTACTTTTATTTTAACTTAGCACAGTTCTTTCTGACCCGGGTTCCTACCCCTCAAATGCAATGTTAAATTCTGCCATGTTATAGTCACTGATTCCTAAGTGATCATTTACTCTGACATCATTTATTAAAATCAAAGATGACTAAGCTAATGGGGGTGTGGGCAGGGGAGAAAGAGGATGTAGCAGCATTATGGGTCAGCTATTTGGGTAATGGTTCTAAGAGTAGGAAGAGACAGCGTACAAACAGAAAAATAGCAGTAAATAGAGTTAAAACAAGAAAATGTGGTTAAAAGGGCAAATTTAATAGGCCTTTACTTGAGTGCATAGAATATTCAGAAGAAAGCACGAACGATGCATGCATATACAAGTTAACGGAAATGATCTTGTTGCTATCACGGAAATGTGGATACAAGTGAGATGAAATCTGGGAACTAAATATTCAGGGGTATGTTATTTTTCAAAAGGGCAGACAGGAAGAAAAAGATGGTGGGGCAACATTTTTAGTACAGAATGGAATAAGTACAATACCAAGAAATGATCTTAGATCAGAAGACTAGAATCCATAAGGGTGAAGATAAGAAATAAACAAGGAAAGACAGCACTAGTAGGATGATCTAGGCTCCCATTACAGTAGTTATGCAGTGGGTCAGAGAATAAATCAGGAGACATTGAGCTCATGTAACAAAGGCACTGCATTCATCATGGGTGACTTTAATCTTCATTGGGATTGGGATAGTCAAATTGGTAGAGGAAGCCATAAGGAAGCATGGTAGAATTTAGCCCTAGTCATTTAGCACTGGTCCCAGCACAGTTCAGAACACATCCATAAGACATGTTCCCTTCTACCCCAATACCTGTGCCAATACCCCACAAACAGAAACCCACTCTACCCACACCAATCTTTGAGCCATTCATTTAACTCCTTGACTTTTTTTATTTGCCCTATGCCAATTTGGTCATGGTTCAAGTCATAATCCAGAGATTATTATCTTGGTGGTTTTGCTTTTCAATTTGAATTCTAGACCATTCAAAGTCTTTCAGCAAAATCTAGTCCTACCAATGGTTGGCACTAACATGGATATTGACTACTAGATTCCCCCTCCTCCCTCTCCTAGTTTTTCAGCCCTAATGAGATGTCCTTAATCCTGGCATTGGATAGGCAACACATCCTATGAAACTTCTGCTCACAGCTGCAGAGAACAGTATTTATCACCCTAATTATATTGACTTCTACCACAACTACATTCCTATTTCCTCTCCACTTGAATGGCTCCTTGTACCAAGGTGCTGTGGTTAGTTTGTTCATCCTCCCTGCAGATGCACTGTTGACTGCATAGTTTGGAAGAACCTTGTAGCTGTTGGACAACTGCAGGGGCTGAGGCTTAATTTTAACCCCTTGGGTCCTCATACCTGCCTTACCTGAAGTCATGCCTTCCTGCCCCGATCATGAATTGATTCTACCTAAGGCTAATGATGCCTGCCTAAAGCAGTGTGTCAATCTAATGCTCCCTGATGTGGTGCAATGTCTGCAGCTCAGAGTCCAGCTCTTTGACTCAGATTCAGATTTCCTTAAGCTGCAGAAGTGGAGAGAAATCGATTAACTTTTTGGGTAAAGTGACCTTTCTTCAGAACAGAAGGAGGAGGGTCACTGGACCCGAAATGTTAACTCTGATTTCTCGCCACAGACACTGCCAGGCTTGCTGAGATTTTCCAGCAATTGCTGTTTTGAGATTTCCACCACCTGCAATTCTTCTGAATTTTTTTTTCTTCACTGTAGATGTGTTTATTCTGGATCACATTGTACAGCAACCTCCACAAGTTGCAGGATTAACAGTTCTGTTTAACCCACAAACATTTGAATTTCAGTTTTCAGAATATTTTACAACCATCAGTTTTTGTTTGTAACAGATGCTGTGGGACTTTTGCAGTTGGTGTTCTTGAAGTATTACATATAAAAATGTGTTAAATAAGTATGTATGGAACATTAAATCAAAGCTCTATTTGCACATTGGTGGATATAATCCTATTTTAGAAGAGCAGAGTTCTTCCTGATTTATCTCTGAACTAACTGTTTATTGTTTAATTAATCATTTAGTTTTCTCATTGGTGTTTTTGAATCTTGCTATGCATAACTTGGCTGCCATATTTCCTACATTGTAGTTGTGATTACATTTCAAAAGCATTTTATTGTGAAGTGCTTTAGGATATCCTATGTTTATGACCGATGCCATACAGAATCATTTATAGCCCAGAGGGAGCCCATTCAGCCCATGGTACCTATGCTGACCCTGCACAGAAAAATCTAAACAGTCCCATTGCACATGGTTGAAATCTGGCCATCTCACCCAAATTCAGTATCATCTGGACGATTCGGCCAATTTGCATTTCGCTTTCCAGATTATTTATGATGCCATGACTTCTAGAATTAGTTCCTTCTGCATCTTTCAAATATTCCTTTGACGTGATAGCTTGGCTGTGTGGGTATCATCCATCACAGTGACTTCTACAGCCATCTCCTTATCCAGGTACTTTTGGAGAAGGAGTTTATGGTTTGCGCTGGTATGAGTGGGTCTGCCTGCTTGCGATGGACAATGCATATTGTTGAAATATGAAGTAGAATTGCAAAGTAGATAATGTTGTTTTTATAACTGAATATACCCAGAATATCAATGCTGGGCTTAACTGCTATAAAAATGCCAGTCTTCCATGATAGTCTAATTTAGATAAGTGTGAGGCAAATCAGGGCAGGGCTTATAAACTCAATGGTAAGATCCTGGGGAGTGTTGCTGAACAAAGAAACCTTGGAGTGCAAGTTCATAGTTTCTTGAAAGTGGAGTCGCAGGTAGATAGGATAGTGAAGAAGGCATTTGGTTTGCTTGCCTTTCTTGGACAGTGCATTGAGTATAGGATTTGGGAGGTCAAATTGGAGCTGTACAGGACATTGGTTAGGCCACTGTTGGAATACTGTGTGCAATTCTGGTCTCTCTGCTATAGGAAGGATGTTGTGAAACTTGAAAGGGTTCAGAAAAGATTTCCGAGGATGTTGCCAGGGTTGGAGGGTTTAAGCTGTAGGGAGATGCTAAATAGGCTGGGGCTATTTTCCCTGGGAGCACCGAAGGCTGAGGAGTAACCTTAGAGGCTTATAAAATCATGAGGGGCATAGATAGGGTAAATAGACAGAGTCTTTTCTTTGGGGTGGGGGAGTCAAAAACTAGAGGGCATAGTTTTACAGTGAAAGGGGAAAGATTTAAAAGGGATCTAAGAGGCAACTTTTTCATGCAGAGGTTGGTGCGTGTATAGAATGAGCTGCCAGAGAAAGTGGTGGAGGCTGGTACAATTATAACATTTAAAAGGCATCTGGATGGGTGTATAAATAAGAACGGTTAGAGAGATATGGGCCAAATGCTGGCAAATGAGGCTAGATTCATCTAGGATATCCAGTCGGCATAGATGATTTGGAGTGAAGTGTCTGTTTCCGTGCTGTACATCTCTATGATTCTATGATAGGAGTTTTTGCATCATGAATAATTATTTTACGTTGTGGTGGTCTTGCAAACCATTAAAATTTTTTTGAAGTAATTATACAATTCCATATGTCCTATATGTGGCATTGAAAAAGTTGCAACAATTTGGCTAATTTTGAGCAAATAGTAATTTTGGAAGCTGAAAGGTGATGGTGAGGCGCAGGACCCGAAATGTTAACTCTGCTTTCTCTCCACAAATGCTGCCAGACGTGCTGAGTTTCTCCAGCAATTTCTGTTTTTGTTAGGCTCAGCGGTCGTAGAGTCATAGTTATACACTATGGAAACAGACCCTTCGGTCCAACTTGTCCATGCCGACCAGACATCCTAAGTAAATCTAGTCCCATTTGCCAGCATTTTATATCGTTTTAAAAAACAGAGCCAGCACAATTAAGCTAAGAAAAACATGCATTTTGGTCCTATTGACAGCAGCAATCTAGTCTTTTGAGAGCAAAAGAAAACTTGATTTACATATGTTTAGTTGATAGGGTTGATAGACTGAATTGCAAAGAGCCAATTTTGCTTTTTGAATTGAAGATTGCATTTCAATTTGGAATGTGGAGTTTGAGCCCCTCATTTAAATTGTATACTTGTAAATTAGTACATTGCAGCTTGATTACTAAAGCACAGTATTGGACAGGCTGGAAATCTGAAATAAAAACAAAGAGCTTGAGTACCTAGAAGATCTGTCAGCACCTCTGAAGAGAGGAGCAGATCAGGTATTTCGAGTTGATGACTTTTGGTTAGAACAGTTAGAAATTTCAGATGTAAAAAGCTTTATGGAAATGCAGAAATGTTTTGGGGAAGAAGAAAAAGAAAAAATGGTAAGATGATAAGATTTAGGAGCAGAAGTAGGCTATTTGGCCTATTGAATCTGCTTTGCCATTCACAGATCGTGTCTGATCTGATTGTCCTCATCTCCATTTTGTTGCCTTTTCCCCATAGCCCTTATTTCCTTTACCCATTAAAATTGGACTGTCTCAGCATTGGATGTACTTAGTGGCCCAACCTTAACAGCCCTTCTGCAGATTCATTACCCACTGAGAGGAGACATTTCTCCTCATCTCTAACTTAAATGTGCAATCCCTTATTGAGATTATTCCCTCACTTCAACCAAGTGTACCTTTTCTCCTGGTCTGCCACATTCCTTTCATTAGATAAAGGGCCTGAAACTTCAGTATTTCAGGTGTGGTCTGAACCAGCGATGTTGGAAAAACATGGTGATTATAGTTTCACGTAAGGATGAACTGAGTGTCACAGAGGAGATGGTCCTTGTGGGATGCTGGGAATATAGGAGTGGGGTAGACCATTCAGCCTGGCGTGTCGGCTGTTCTGTTTAGTACAATCATGGCTGATTGAGCACTTCAACATGATCAACCTTCCCATAAGCCATTACATCATTGCTAAACAGAAATGTACCATTCTCTACCTTAAAATACTGAAACATTGGACTTCCTCAGTCCTGTCTGACAGAGAATTTCAAAGGTTTATTACTGAGTTTTAAAATTAAAATTATCCTCCTCACGGTCCTAAGATGTATTCCCTTTTAGTTTGAAATTATTCTCCCTGGTCAGGTGAAACATCTGCTTGCATCTACCCTGTATTTCCATTTTAAGTATTTATCAATTCATTCTTCAAAATTTTAAAGAATGCAGGCTCAGTTTGCCAAATCTGTTTATGGGACATAGAAACTAGAAGCAGGAGTAGGCCATTTGGCCCTTCAAACCTGCTCTACCAATCAATATAATCATGACTGGTCGTCTGTCTCATTGCCATATTTCCATTTTGTCTACATACATACCCTTGATGCCTTTAAAATTTAACAATGTATCTATCACTTTCTTGAACATATTTGGTGACTTGGCATCCACAACCTCCTGTGTTAGAATTCCACAGGATCATTACTCTTTTCCTAATCTCAGTCCTAAATGGTCTACCATGTACCCTAAGACTGTATCCCATGGTTCTTGTTTTTGTTGGTTAGGAAAGACTTTCTTCCTGCATTTATCTGTTGAGCCCTGTTTAAAAAATTTTATATATTTCAATCTGATCACCTCTCATCCTGCTAAGCTCTAGTGAATACAGGTCCAGTTGAACCAATCTCTTCTCATAGGACAGTCCTGCCATCCCTTGCTCGAACATTCCCGGGAAAAAGTCTGATGAACCTTTGCTGCACTTCTTTTATGGCAATAACTGCATACGGTACTTCGTGTGGTCTAACCGAGTTCTTGGGCAATTGAAGCAAGACTTCACTATTCCTGCACTCAAACCTTCTTGCAATGATGGCTAGCATACGAGTTGCCTTGATTAATAACTTGTTGTACTTGCATGTTAGTTTTCAAGGTCCCTTTGTGTATTTGCACTTTTCAACTGTGAACATCTGTTCTTCCATTGAAGTGGATAACCTCGTATTATTTCCACATTATATTCCATCTGCCAAGTTATTGCCTACTCACTAAGCCTGTTCAAATCCTCCTAAAGTTGCATTATGTTCACAGCATGTTCTCATTTAGCTTTGTATCATCTGCAAATTTGGAAATGTTACATTTGATTCACGCACCCAAAACAGCTGGGTCTCAAGTACTGAGATAACAAGGTGTAGAG
>NC_063335.1:119473973-119482467 GCF_021869965.1 Rhincodon typus
TTTTCTAGAGTTCTAGGCACTGTATAACACCATAATTGCTGAAAACATATAACACTCTATGTAGAGTCTTCTGGTGCAGTGGTAGCATTCCTATTTTTGGACTAGGACATTGAAATTCAAGTTCTACTCACCCTGGAGGTTTGTCACAACATCTCTGAACAGGTTGATTCAAAATAACTAAGAGCTGAGCTCTTCCCGAGAAAGGGAGTTCTTCTGGACAATGAAAGGTGGCAAATGATCATTGTGCTTGTACCAAAAATATACAATATAACTGTCTCTGACTGGTTAAAGCAACTGACTTAGTGTCATAGAGTCATACAGCACAGAAACAGACCCTTCAGTTCAACTCATCCATGCTGACCAAGTTCCCCAAATTAAAATAGTCCCATTTGTTTGCATTTGGCCCATATCCTTCGAAACTTTTCTTATCCATGTACCTGTCCCAATGTCTTTTAAATGTTGTAATCGTACCAGCCTCTACCACTTCCTCTGGCAGCTCATTCCATATACTCACCAACCTCTGTGTGAAAAAGTTGCCTCTCAGGTCCCTTTTAAACCTTTCTCCTCTAATCTCTTTCTAGGTTTGATCTCCTCTAACCAAAAGAGAAGACCTTTGCTATTCACCTTATCTATGTCCCTCATGATTTAATAAACCTCTATCAGGTCACCCCTCAATCTCCGATGCTCCAGGGAAGAAAGTCTCAATCTATCCAGCCTTTCATTGTAACTCAAACCCTCCAGTCCTGGTCACATCCTGGTAAATCTTTTATGAGCCCTCTCCGATTTAATAATATCCTTCCCATAGCAGGGCGACCGGAATAGCATGTAGTACTCCAAAAGTGGCCTCACCAATGTCCTGTACGACCACAACATGATGTCCCAACTCCTTTACTCAATGGTCTGAGCAATGAAGGCTATACACCTTCTTAACCTCCCTGTCTATCTGTGATGCAACTTTGAAGGAACTACCCACCTGAACCCCGAAGTGTTCTATTTGCTTGACAACACTACCCAGGGCCCTATCATTAACTGTGTAAGTCCTGCCCTTGTTACTCTTAGAAAATTGCAACACCTCACATTTATCCAAATTAAACTTTATTTACCACTCCTCAGCCCATTGACCCAGCTGATCAAGATCCCTTTGTAATCTTAGATAACCTTCTTCACTGTCCACTATGCCACTAATTTTGGTGTCATCTGCAAACTTACTAACCATGCTTCATAAATTCTCATTTAAATCATTTATATATCATTTAAATCATTCATAAAATGATGAACAACAGTGTACCTGGCACCAATTCCTGTGGAACACTGCTGGTCACAGGCCTCCAGTTCGAAAAACAAACCTCCACCACCACCCTCTGTCTCCTACCATCAAGCTAATTTTGTATCCAATTGACAAGCTCATCCTGAAACCCATGTAATCTAACTTTACTAACCAGTCTACCAGGCAGAACCTTGTCAAAGGCCTTACTAAAGTTTATGTACACCACATCTACTATTCTGCCCTCATCTATCCTCTTGGTCACTTCCTCAAGAAAACTGACACGATTTCTCACTCACAAAGCCATGCTGACTGTTCAGATTCAGTCCTTGCCTCTCCAAATGCATGTAAATCCTGTCTTTCAGAATCCCCTCCAACAACTTACTCACCACTGACGTCAGACTTGCCGATTTACAGTTCCCAGGATTCCCCTTACAGCCTTTCTTAAATAAAGGCATGACATAGTGCCCAGGGATGTGCAGGTTGGGTGGATTAGCTGTGCTAAATTGCCCATAGTGGCAAGGGATGTGCAGGTTAGGGTGGATTAGCCATGGGAGATGTAGGGTCACAGATATAGGTAGGGTGTCAGGCCTGGGCGGGATTCTCCTCAGAGGGTTGGTTGGACTCGATTGGCCAAATGGCCTACTTCCACACTGTAGGAATTTTATGATTCTATAATCAGCCACCCTCCAGTCCTCTGGCACCTTACCCATAGCAGCAGATGATACAAATATCTCTACCCTAGTTTTCTGCAACATCCTGGGATACACTTATCTACCACATAAACCTCACAAATCCTACTCCAACTGACTCCAGCTACCTTATCCATCTGTTCTTTCACAGGAGCAGAAGTAGGCCATTCAGCCCTTCAAGCCTGCTCCACCATTCAATATGATCATGGCTGATCATCCAACTCAGTCCCTGTTCCTGCTTTCCTTTGTTTCCAGTGCTCTTTCTCATTAGAAGTAGATTGCAGCATCAATTATGGGACTAGTACATATATTGCTTTTGGAGTTAATGCAGTGCCGGGCCATCAGAATGATACCAGGGTCTAACGGGTTCAATTACAGAGATTGATTGTACAGACTCAGTCTGTATGCCCTTGAATATTTTGGGAGTGATCGAACTTTGTTGTTCAGAATGAGCAATGGATTTGACAGAACAGATAGAACGGAAACTACTTCCTTTAGAGAGAGGTTGTCCTAACCCCTATAGAATTATATAACCTGACAATGAGAAGCAAACTGATCAGTGATATCAGGAAGCACGTCTACACACAAGGGTAAGTGGAAATCTGGAACTTCCTCCTGCAAAGAACTGTTGAAGTTGGGGGTCAACTGAAAATGTGACAATTAATAAATGGATTTTTGTTAGGCCTGTGTATGGAGCAGAGTTGGAATTCAGGTCCAGATCAGTTATGGACAAATCGACAGGAAGAGCAAGTGTGTGGCCCTTATTCCTGTTTCTCCAAGTTTACAGATGACACAGAACTGGGTGGGAGGGACGGTGAGCTGTGAGGACGCAGAGGTGCTCCAGTGGGAGTCAGACAAGTTGAGTGAGTGGGCAAAAGTGTGGTAAAGCATAATGTAGAGAAATGTGAGGTTCTCCACTTCGATGGCAAAAAACTGGAAGGCAGACTGTTATGTGAATGGTGATAGATTGGGAAAGGGGCAATGAGACCTGGGTGTCCTCGTGCACCAGGCACTGAAAGTAAGCAAGAAGGTGCAGCAGGCGGTGAAGAGGGCAAATAGTATGCTTATCTTCATAGCAGGAGGATGTGAGTAAAGGAGTAGGAATGGCTTTCTGAAATTGTACAGGGCCTTGGTAAGACCACACCTTGAATACTGTGTGGAGTTTTGGTCTCCTTATTGAGGAAGGATGTTCTGGTGATGGAGGGGCTTCAACAAAGGTTTACCCTGGGATGGCTCGACTGCTGTGTGAAGAGAGACTGGATTGGTTTGGGCTATATTCACTGCAGTTTAGAAGAATGAAGGGAAATCTCATAGAAACCTATGGAGTTCTAACAGGAGTAGACAGGGTAGATGCAGGAAGGATGTTACCAATGACAGTGGGAGGAGTCCAGAAACAGGGGTCACATCTATAGATATGGAGTGGGCCATTTAGGCCTGAAATGAGGAGAAATATCTTCACCTAGAGTGGTGAGCCTGTGAAATTTTCTGCCCGAAAGCGGTTAAGAATCAAAACATTTATTGTTTTCAAGAAGGAGTTAGATATAGTTCTGAAGGCTAAAGTGATCAAAAGACATGGGGAGAAAGCAGGGAATAAGGGACTGAGTTGGATGATCAGACATGTTCATATTGAATGATAGAGTGGGCTCAAAGGGCCAAATGGCCTTCTCCTGCTCCAATTTTGTATGTTTCCAGACACTATAATCACTTTGGTCTTGCAGTATTAAGTTATTTTACATAACAATGTACATGTCATACCAGTTGTCGCAGGTAGTCTTGAATAGAGTTTGGATAGATGACCACGCTGATTCCTACAAGGGTATTGAGGGCAAAGTCAAAGATCTGGTAACAGAAGAATGGGACGATCCATGCACTGAGTTGCTGGAAGGTAATGAAGAAACAAAAAAATTGCTAAGTTTTGCAAAACAGGGAATCTGACTCAGACACTTCATGTATTTGTGCTAGAATTGATAAATATGGCCCTTCATATAGGTACCAATGTAGGAGTGACCTGGCATTAACAGCACCTTCAATAAGATACCACCACCCACCCCCAACAACATGGGTGTCACTGCCAAAGATTAACGTCTCTTTACCTCATCTATAAATGTTCTTCAACTGAATAGCTTGCTAGGCCACTAGCAGGTTACAAGTCAAGAATTAACAGTTAAGGGTCAACCACACTACTGGAATTAAATAAATAACCAGACCAAGCTACTGATGGCTTTAGCTGGGGATATTAATTAACAAAATAGATTCTTACAACAGCTGATGAGACCTTCACGGTTGAAATGAGTATTTTTCTAATAAACTGAATTTAAACTTTATCAGCTGACGTGTTGGGAGTCGAAGCCTTTTTGCCAGGACATTAGCCTGGGCCTCTGGCGACATTCTCGGTACATCACCATCTCCTCCAAATGTTAGACTGGGTATCTCATTACTTCATTAGATATTTTCCCTTGCGTTTCTGTTCTTTGTGTTGCAACTTGCTGAGAGTGTGAGCTGCTAACAGTGAGACAAGCGACAATGGGATATTTGGGGCCTAGGTGAATGATGGGACTAACAGCTTGTCTACCTAATGAATGATATTTCAGGATTGTAAAAACAAATTCAGCAGATCAAGCAGTATCTTTGCAGAGAGAGAGAGAAAAAGAGTGGGGGGGGGGTTAACATTTCAAGTCGATGACTTTTCATCAGAGTTAGCAACAGTTAGAGACACAGCAGGTTTAAAGCAAGGTGTGGGATGGGACAAGGACAAAAAGAAGGTCTAGGCCCGAAACGTCAGCCTTTTGCTCCTATGATGCTGCTTGGCCTGCTGTGTTCATCCAGCTCTGCATCTTGTTGTCTCAGATTCTCCAGCATCTGCAGTTCCTACTATCTCATGTTACACTGTGATGGACACAGTACAGGTAAAAGGTCATTGAACTGAAATGTTAATGTTCCTTCTCTCTTCACAGATGCTGCATAACCTGCTGAATTTTTTTTGCATTTTCTGTTTTCATTTATAAAAACTGGGGTTGTTAGGGTAGGATGGATGTGTTTGTAATTTGTATCTCCTTAAAAAAATGCTTATAAGCCTGTGTAAAGATTGGGTCCAGTTCTATCTCTGACTGCCTAACTTTCTGGTGTATAGCAGCAGTGAAAGAATTTTCTTGCATTTTCTGATTTTATTTCCAAGATCCAGCATTTTGGATATTGCTTTAAGATTTGTCTGATGCTGATTTAATAATGCATGAAGTCCAACAAATAATAATAGAATGGCTGGAAATGGACAGCAAGTCAATGGAGATCAGGAATGCAAACAAAAATCGCTGGAGAAACTCTGCAGGTCTGGCAGCATCTGTGGAGAGAGAAACAGAGTTAACTAATGACTCTTCCTCAGAACGGAGGAGGATCTGGAATGGACAGACATAATAGACAGACGTGATGTTACACCCAAAGCATTGAATCTATCTTTCACCTTTAAGTAGCAGAAAATGTAGTTATATCTTTATGGTTTAGGGGGTGAAGCTGCCTTCTCATTGACAGAATATGGAGTTAGTGCTTTCCAAAACAATTCACAAATTCAGATTGAAGCACTTTCAGTCAGTCACCTCATTATAAAAAATTAAAAATCAAAATGCACAAAACAGGAGTCATGTATCCGAGCCATTAACAGTGCCATTGATACAATTGGCACCACATCCACAAACATCCACTCCCTCCACTACCGACGCTCAGTAGCAGCAGTGCGTACCGTCTACAAGATACACTGCAGAAATCTGCCAAAGTCTCTTATACAGCCCATTCCATTTCCATCTCAAAGGACAAGAGCAGCAGATACATGGGAATATCAGCCCCTGCAAGTTCCCCTCCAAGCCAATCACCCTCCTGACTTGTAAATATATCACAATTCTTTTAATGTCACTGGTCAAAATGCTGAACTTCCCTCCCTAATGGCACTGTGGGTCTACCTGCAGCACATGGACTGCAGTGGTTCAAGCGATCTGTTCCACCCTTCCCACTGACCAACCACAGTAACCTCCTACCTGCATCCACCTATCTCTATCTCACCTACGCTCCCCTCAGTCCCCACACACCCCTCCTATTTATTTCTGGCCTCCCCTTCCCCTTCCCCTCCCCAGTCCTGAAGAAGGGTTTTGACCCGAAATGTTGATTTTCCTGCTCCTCGGATGCTGTCTGACCTGCTGCACATTTCCAGCTCCACATTTTTTGACTTACAGGGGGTGATGTTCCCATGAATCTGCTGCCCTTGTCCTTCCAGATGGAAGAGGCTGTGGGTTTGGAAGGTGCTTTCCGAAGATCTTTGGTGAATTTCTGCCGTGCATCTTGTAGCTGATACCTACTGCTGCTACTGAGTGTAACAGGCCCTATTAAATCATTCCAGACAAGACCAGACCTTTTTGCAGCAGTGGGCTCACCGAGATACCAGAATAGTCTGGTCTGTTGTGGAAGTGGTTAGTCCTTTAATTCGCTGAAGACAGCTTTCTGGAGAAGCATGGCTCCTTATGGGGAGGTAATGGTGTAATGGTATTATCATTTTCCTCTCCATTCAGAACCTCAGGCCAATGGTCTGGGAGCATGGGTTCAAATCCATATAGTAGTCAGCCAAAATTCGAATTTAGCAAAATCTGGAATAGACAGTTGGCCTAATGGTGGCCATTTGATGGCTATCATTTGTCGCCAAAACCTATCTGATTAACTAGTGTCCTGTAGGGATGAAAATCTGATCTACCCATGACTCACAGCAATGTAATTTAATCTTAACTGCCCTCTGGGCAATTAGGGATGGGCAATAAATGCTGGAAGAGTCAGTGACACCCACATCCCATGAACAAATTTTTAAAAAAATGCATGAATTGCGTTATCATTTCAAAATGCATAGATTTGGGATATCTGATCAAATATATCCAAATTAGTTGGAATAGCATCACCAAAATAAAAGCCACCAAATTTGACCAGTTGTGTGATTTTAGACATTATTTACAGTACCTTATATGCACCATAAGTGGCCATTCCACAAATGGTTATCATAAGGAGAGAAACAGCGGTAGCGATGCAGATATCTGAAATAGAAAATAGGAGGTAGAAAAACAGAAGAAAAACACACATTATTTCTAAGCGCCACGTCTAAGCAAGTTGTTGCAGGAAACTGTGAGAACAGGTCAGAGAAATTCATTTTCCTTAAACACATCAAGTCAGTTGAATGCATTCCCCTCCTTCCATAAGTGTTTTTGCACGAGCCATAGACACAGAAGCAGGAGTTGGCCATTCAGCCTATCAAGTCTTCACGGATCCTCTGAGGAGCACCCCAACCAGATCACTTATTGAATGGTGGAGCAGGTTCAGAAGGCCAAGTGGCCTGTCCTTGACCCTCATTCATACGCTTGCATCTACTTTATGGGTATATCTGCATTCTGTCTCCGCAGCTTTTACCTGAGAAGGTACAGTTACTGAAAAAAATGCTCCTGAAATCAGCCCTTGGAAGGTATTTTAAGCGATTCTGAGGAATCCAGTGGACCAATTACCAAAAAAACATGAACAATTTCATGCAGGAAAGGTCCCATTTTAAATTACTACTGAGTAATTTGCAGTGGAAATAGAAAACTGCTGGCTAGAAATCAAGTTATAGATAGAATTTTTTAATGCCATGGGAAAAAGATTCTCACAATCTAGTCTGTCCACGCCTCTCGTAATTTTGTATGCCTCAATCAGGTCCCCCCTTGGCCTCCTCTGCTCCAGGGAAAACAAACCCAGCCTTTCCAGTCTCTCCTCATAACTAAGACTTTCCATCTCTGTTTCTCTGTTTCTAATTCTGTTTCTCTCTCCACAGATGTTTTGTTTCAGATTTCCAACATCTGCAATATTTTGCATTTGATAGGTCCCATTTGGCAACTGATTTTTGAGATCTTTACAGACATGGGAGTGGGATAACACTCGGTGGTTAGACTCTGTGCTTTTCAGGTCTTGCTGACGTTTGGGTGAAATGGCAGAGATGATTGTAGAGCACAGCTCTTCGGCACCTTAAGGAGTAGAGGAAAGTTTCCACGAGTTTCAGAGCACAGCACAATAAGCAGCAACACCAGGAGGACAGTGCGTAAGGTTTCACAGTCGGACTGAACAAGTTGAGATTTGGAAAAGGCCTTAAGGGAATGGGGTTATAGCAACTGATGCCACAGTAAATGAGATGGGTGCAGCATTTAGAAAAGGTACAGACTTACTGGCATCATCAGTGAAGTCAAAGTCAGTGCTGAGTTCAGTATGAGGCAGGTAGTACCGTTCTGGGTCACTGAAGGCAGACAGCAAAATCAGCAGCACCACGCTATTGATCAGCTAAGGGGAGAGAAAGAAAAAGTCAGTTAGTTATTCAGATTCAAGCCATACCTTTATCCAATCGCACAAGGAAGCGAATGCCAATAGTAATCTTAACCAATCAGTGGAGGTCTAGTGACACAGGGGGCGGTTTGTCTACATCTGGGTCTGAAGCTTCCAGGTTGAGCACCGGTTTGCCTCCTCCTACACCCCAGGACTTACTCCCCCC
>NC_063335.1:119482567-119502693 GCF_021869965.1 Rhincodon typus
TACTTCCCAGGACTTGCTCCCCCCTCCCCTACTCCCCAGGACTTGTTCCCCCTCCCCTACTCCCCAAGACTAGCTCCCCCTCCCCTACTCCCCAAGATTAGCTCCACCTCCCCTACTCCCCAGGACTTGCTCCCCCCTCCCCTCCTCCCCCGGACTAGCTCCCCCCTTCCCTACTCCCCAGGACTTGTTTCCTCCTCCCTCCCCTACTCCCCAGGACTAGCCCTCCCTCCCCTACGCCCCAGGATTTGTTTCCTCCCCTTGCCACGGTAAAATAGGGCTGAGTCAGCATAGTTTCGTCAAGGGGAGGTCATGCCTGACAAACCTGTTAGAATTCTTTCAGGATGGAACAAACAAGTTAGACAGAGAGCCAGTGCATATGATCTATTTGGATGTTCAGACAGCCTTTGACAAGATTCCACACAGGAGGCGGCTAAATAAGGTTAGAGTCCATGGCATTAAGGGCAAGGTATTGGCATTGATAGAGGATTGACTGACTGGCAGAAGGCAGGGAATAGGAATAAAGGGGTCTTTTTCAGGATGCAATTTTACAGGGCCTTGGTGAGACCACACCTGGACTATTGTGTACAGTTGGGGTCTCCTTATCTGAGGAAAGAATTTCTGATTCTTGAGGGAAGTTTTACCAAAACTGTTCCCTGGGAATGGCAGGACTGACCTATGAAGAGAGACTGGATTGGTTAGGAATATTCATTGGCGTTTGGAAGAATGAGCGGCATCTCAGAAACCTATAAAATTCCAACAGGATTAGACAGGAAAAACACAGGAATGATGTTCCCAAGGAGTCCAGAGCCAGGGGTCACAGTCTAAGGATATGGGGTAGGGCATTTAGGACTGAGATGAGGAGAAATGTCTTCACCCAGAGAGTGGGGAGTCTGTGGAATGCTCTACCACTGAAAGTGGTTAAGGTCAAAACTTGAACGTTTTCAAGAAGTAGTTAGATATAGTTCTTGGGGCTAAGGGGATCAAAGGGTATGGGGAGAAACAGGGAACAGGAGATTGAGTTGGTTGATCAGCCATGATCATATTGATTTGGACAACAAACTCAAAGGGCTGAATGGCCTACTTCTCCTCCTATTTTCTCTGTTACCATGTCCACAAATGTTTTATTTATTCTTTTATGGGAAGTGGGCATCACTGGTAAGGCCAGTATTCATTGCTTACCCATAAGTTCTCCTAAACCGAGAGGCTTGCTGTTGGTCTGGAGTTACATGGAGACCAGACCAAGTAAGGACAGCAGATTCCCTTCCCAAGAGGACATTGTGAACCAGCTCAGATTTTATGATGATGAATAAATGGTTCCTATATTCTGCTTCAGATTTAATTGAATTTAAAATACCACCAGCTGTCGTGGATGGGATTTGAACTCATGCCCTCACAGTGTCAACCTCAGGATCATGTGCCCAGTGAGTTTATCACTACTCCACCATCACAATTATTACGTGCTGCCCAGCCATGATTTCGATTATGTTACAGGACAGTAGTAACTGTAAGACATTAGCCACATGATGTCAGACTTTCCCATCTGTCCAATCTGGAATGTTAATTGTCTTATTAATTGTCCAGTCTCTCCACTGTAACATAAATACAGTAGTTTTCAGAACAATTAACATCCATCTTAGAGAGCAAACATTCTCTCCACTGAAGCTAAATACAAAACACATTAAATGTAATTAAGTCTGCAATTACGCTGTCACATCTGTTAATGCAAAGCTGTTTTTTCATAGGCGTTGATGCAAATGGCAAAACTGTGTCCCTCAAATATCAGATTTCAACTGAATTACCGCACATAGTCATAGAGTCATAGAGATGTACACTGAAGCAGACCCTTCGGTCCATCTCGTCCATGCTGACAGATATCCCAAATTAATCTAGTCCCGTTTGACAGCATTTGGCCCCTATGCTTCTAAATTCTTCCTATTCATATACCCATCAGGATGGCTTTTTAAATGTTGTAATTGTACCAGCCTCCACCACTTCCTCTGGCAGTTCATTCCATACATGCACTACCCTCTGTGTGAAAATGTTGCCCCTTAGGTTTTTTTTAAACCTTTCCACTCTCATCTTAAACCTATGCTCTCTAGTTTTGGACTCCCCCACCCTGGGGAAAACATCTTGTCTATTTACCCTCTCCATGGTCCCATGATTTTACAAACTTCTATAAGGTCACCCCTCAGCCTCTGACGCTCCAGGGAAAACAAATCCAGCCAATTAATCCTCTCCCTATAGTTCAAACCCTCCAACCCTCGAAACATCCTAATAAATCTTTCTTGAACCCTTTCAAGTTTCACATCTTTCCTATAGCAGGAAGAACAGAATTGCATGCTGTATTCCAAACACGGCTGAACCAATGTCCTGTACAGCTGCAACATGACCTCCCAACTCCTGTACTCAATGCATTGACCAATCAAAGGCAAGCATAGCAAACGCCTGCTTATTTACCTGTGAATCCACTTTCAAGGAACTATGAACTTGCACTCCAAGGTCTCTTTGTTCAGCAGCACTCCCCAGGACTTTATTATTAAGTGTATAAGTCCTGCCCTGATTTGTCTTTCTAAAGTGCAGCACCTCACATTTATCTAAATTAAACTCCATCTGACACGCCTCGGCCCATTGGCCCATCTAATCAAGATCCCGTTGTACTCTGAGATAATCTTCTTTGCCGTCCACTACATCTCCAATTTTGGTGTCACCTGCAAACTTACTAACCATCCCTTCTATATTCACATCCAAATCATTTATATAAATGACAAAAAGCAGTGGACCCTTGTGGCACACCACTGGTCACAGGCCTCCCGTCTGAAAAACAACCCTCCACCACCACCCCCTGTCTTCTACCTTCGAGCCAGTTCTGTATCCAAATGACTAGTTCTCCCTCTATTCCATGTGATCTAACCTTGCTAACCAGTCTAGCAGAAGGAACCTATTCGAATGCCTTACTGAAGTCCATATAGATTACATCCACTGCACTGCCCTCATCAATCCTCTTCATTACTTCTTCAAAAAACTCAATCAAGTTAGTGAGACATGATTTCCCACGCACAGTCATTTTGACTATCCTTAATCAGTCCTTGCCTTTCCAAATACATGTAAATCCTGTTCTTCAGGATTCCCTCCAACAACCTGCCCACCATCGATGTCAGGCTCACTGATCTATAGCTCCCTGGTTTTTCCTTACCACATTTCTTAACTAGTGGCACCACGTTAGCCAACCTCCAGTCTTCCAGCACCTCCCCTGTGGCCATCAATGATACCAATATCTCAGCAAGGGGCCCAGCATTCACTTCCCTGGCTTCCCACAGAGATCTAGGGTACACCCGATCAGGTCCTGGGGATTTATCCTCCTTTATGCATTTTAAGCTATCCAGCACCACCACTTCTGTAATATGCACATTTTTCAAGATGTTGCTATTTATTTTCCCACATTCTCCATCTTCCATATCCTTGTCCACAGGAAACACTGATGCAAAATATTCATTTAGTATCTCTCCTATCTCCTGCGGTTCCACACATATGCAGCCTTGCTGATCTTTAAGGGGCCCTATTCTCTCCCTAGTTCCTCTTTTTTCCTTAATGTATTTGTAGAATCCCTTTGGATTCTCCTTAATCCTATTTGCCAAAGCTGTCTTATGTCGTCTTTTTGTCCTCCTGATTTCTCTCTTATATATACTTCCACTGCCTTTATACTCCTCTAGGGATTCAATCGATCTCTGTTATCTATTTTTAACATTTGCTTCCTTCTTACTCTTAACCAAAACCTCATTTTCTCTAGTTATTCAGCATTCCCTACACCTACCAACCTGGCCCTTCATCCTAACAGGAACACACTGTCTCTAGACTCTCATTATCTCATTTTTGAAGGCTTCCCATTTTCCAGCCGTCTCTTTACCTGCAAACATCCGCTCCCCCCAATCAACCTTTAAAAGTTCTTGCCTGATAGCAACAAAATTGGCCATTCTCCAATTTAGAAATTCAACTTTTGGATCTGGACTATCGTTTTATTACAGCAAGTTAGTGCAAAAATTATCATCTCGAAATCATCTCTCACCCCTCCACATTAACCAACTACAGTGACTTTCGTTTACATGGCCCACTAATGCATGTCTTACACTCTACGATCTTTCAAGATATTTTCATTTACAATTTTCATTTTACAATTACAGCCCCTGCAGTTGCCACATTAAATCGACTGCCATTGCCACAAGTTTTCAGCTGCCTTGACTGACCCTATGTTCTGTCTTGCCTCTCCACTTCTCTGCCCTCATTAAAGGCACTGCTTAAAACTGACCTGTTTGATGTAGCTTTCAGTGAGTTGAGCCAATGTTACCTGATGTGGCTCAGTATCAATACTGGTAATGTTCCCAGGATGCCCATTGGGTGGTTAACAAGAATAAAACCTCCATAAATACATTGCTGATCCTGTTGGAAACTTTTCAAGGAGAGGTGAACAAGAGTAGATTCCCAGCAATCACAACGGGCAAGAGTAGTATTTTTTCCTTAATTTTGTTGTTTTGTGCAAAGTGGGTGACACTGAATAGGCCAATATGTATTACATATCCCTAGCTACCCTTGAGAAGGTGGGGGTGAACTGCCTTCTTGAACCGCTGCAGTCCATGTGCAGTAGGTAGACCCATAATGCTCTTAGGGAGGGAATTCCAGGATTTTGACCCAGTGACACTGAAAGAACAGCGATATGTTTCTATGTCAGGATAGTGAGTGGCTTCGAGGGCCATTTGCAAGTGGTGGTGTTCCAATGCATCGACTGTGCTTGTCCTTCCAGATGGAAGTGGTCATGGGTTTGGAAGGTGCTGTCTGAGGATCTGCAGTGCATCTTGTAGATAGTACACACTGCTGCTGCTGAGTGTTGGTGATGGATGATTATGGATGTTGTACCAATCAAATAGACTTCTTTGTTCTGGATGGTGTCAAGCTTCTTAAGTGTTGTTGGAGCTGCACCCATCCAGGCAAGTGGGGAGTATTCCATCACACTCCTGAGTTGTGCCATAGAGAGTCAGGAAGTGAGCTGCTCGCAGCAGTATTCCTAGCCTCTGATCTGCTGTTTGCATTTATATGGCGAGTCCAGTTCAGTTTCTGGTCAATAGTAAGCCCCCAGGATATTGATAATGGGGATAGAGTGATGATGATGCATTGAATGTTAACAGGTGATGGTTAGATTCTTTCTTGTTAGAGATGGTTATTGCCTGGCATTTGTGTAACACAATGTTACTTGCCTCTTGTCAATCCAAGCCTGGATGCTATCCAAGTCTTGCTGCATTTGGACATGGACTGCTTCAGTGTCTGAGGAGCCCAGAATGGTGCTGAACCTTGTGTAAAAAGCTACCAGCATACATTCATTTTACTGGACGATGATGCAGTGTAACATTTTTCATTCTGGCTACAGCTTCAAGAGTCTCCATTACCATAAATGTTTGCTCTAACAATTTAATCAGGATGAAGTACTTTAGAACTTGCGAATATTTTGGGGTTTTTTTAGCATATTGTTCACATAAGAATAGTTGTTGTAATTTCCCAAATTGACCATTTGTTCCAGACGGAAAGTAAAGAGTCTGGAAATCCCAGTACAATGTTGTGGTGGTGAGGTTACAACATAACTATAGGAAAGAGAAATGAGAGACACAACTGTGTGTGTCTGGAACCACAAAATCAATCGCTCCACATTACCATTCAGAATTCATCATACTCAAAGAAATCGATTTGTGGGTTTGCAAATGAATGGAGATGGTGGGACAACATCGGATAGGGTTCCATGTGGAAAAGAGAAATTTCAAGTGCACACATTGGCTAGTTTCAGATATTATAGATGTAATGGCCTTTTGCAGGTTGAACAGCAATGATTTGGAGAAATCGAGGTGTTTAGTGACAGGATTTCATACAAACTGGGAACAAGAGTAAGTTATTCAGCCCCTCGGGTCTGTTTCACCATTCAACAAGATCGTGGCTCATCTGATTTTAACCTCAACTCAACATTCCTGTATATCGCCGATAATTGGGAATCAAGAATCTATTTACTTCTGCCTTTAAAAAATGTAAAGACTCAACATCCAAGGCCTTTTGTGGAAATTAATTCTAAAGACTCTCAACCTTCTGAGACTGGGTGTGTGTATAGAGGAATGGATGTCAGTGTAGATTTATGCTGAGGTGTGGGTTTAGGTGTGTGTGTAAATGTAAGTACGCATGTGGGTGTCTATAGAGGTGTAGGTGTGGGTGTGGATGTGAGAGTAGGTGGTGTGTGTGTGTGTGTGGGGTGTGAGTATGGGGTGTGTGTGTGTGTGTATGGGTGTGACTGTGAGTATGGGGTGTGTGTGTGTATGGTGTGTGCATGCGTGAGTGTGTGTGTGTGTTTCTGTGTGTGAGAGAGTGTGTGTGTGTGTGTGTGCGTCTCTGTGTTGAGAGAGTGTGTGTGTGTGTGTGTGTGTGTTTGTGTGTGTGAGAGTGTGTGTGTGTGTCTCTGTGTGTGAGAGTGTGTGTGTGTGTGTGTGAGAGTGTGTGTGTCTGTGTGTGTCTCTGTGTGTGTGTGTGTGTGTGTGAGTGTGTGTATGTGTGTGTGTGTGTGTGTGTGTGTGTTAGTGTTTGTGTGTTTGTGCAAATACCATTGCACTGGCTGTGCTGCTTTGTCCTGGATGGTGTCAAGCTTTTTGAGTGATGTTGGAGCTGCATCTATCCAGGCAAGTGGAGAGTATTCCATCACACTCCTGACTTGAGCCTTGTAGGTAGCAGACAGGCTTTGGGGATTTACCTATTCATTGGTTAAGAGGGTGAGGCATGTGGAAAATTTTGGAGATCGAATTCCAAATTGTAGGGTCGTGCTCTGGCCCCAAAACTGAAGAAAAGGGAATCAGACTGAGGATAGAGGAGCAAATTAGTCAGTTGACAGTGAAAAATTTGTGCCAGGTGAGGGCATGAAGGGATTGGGAACCAATGTGTCTCATTGCAATTGAAATACAAATCAACTCTGATCTAATTTAATAAGGAACAGGACTGAGGAGCCAAATATTCTCCCCTCACCACAACAGTTTTGACATCTCGAGATGGAGTAGGAATGTCAGCATCTACAATGATGATCCAAATTGTACAGGACATCAATGGAACTATATCTGGAATACTGCGTAGAATGTTGATCTCCTTTCTCAAGAAATTATAAGAACACAGGAATAAGAGTAGACCATTCACCCCCTCAGCCTGTTCCACTATTCAATAAGATCTGTGCCCTAACTCCTTTGGCCCATATCCCAGAACACCTTTGCTTAACAAAAAAATTATCCATACAAAAAAAACGAAGAACTGGTGATGCTGGAAATCAGAAACAAAATTAGAAATCACTGGAAAAGTTCAGCAGGTCTGACAGCATCTGTGGAAGGAAAGCGGAGTTAATGTTTTGGTGACCCTCCTTCAGAATTGGCTGTTGTTGTTCAAAAAAAAATTAGCCTAGATTTAAAACTACAACTGATTCAGCACCAATTGTCATTTGTGAAAGAGAGTTCCAAATCTCTCTCACCCTTTGTGTGTAGAAGTGCTTCCTAACATCTCTTCTGTTTGGTCTGGCCATCATTTACTGACTATGTCCCTAGATCAAGAATCCCCAACCAGTAAAGATAGTTTATCTTTATCTACCCTTAATTCATTGGAGGTAGTTCAGAGAAGGTTCTTGGGATGGTGCTAGGGGTTGGGGTGTTACTAATAAGGAAAGACTGGACAGGTTGGGCCTGTATCTACCCTTTAAAAGATTGAGAAGTGATCATATTGAGACCTACAAGGACTTGACAGAGTGAATGCTGAGAGGACGTTTCCCCTTTTAGGAGAGACCAGACCTAGAAGACACAGTTTGAAAACAACGGGTCACCCATTTAAGAGGGACATGAAGAGAATATTTTCTCTCAGAGTATTTTGAGTCTTTTAGACTCTGATCCCAGTGGTGGCACTGTCTTTGAATATTTGTAAGGCAGAAATAAACAGGTTTTTGGCTGACAAGGGAGTCACAGTGAGGGGCGATAGGGAGAATGTGGAATGAGGCTACAAGCAATTTAGCCATGATGCTATCAAATGGCAAAGCAAGCTCAAAGGGATGAATGGTCTATTCCTGCTCCTAATTTGCATGTTTGCATGCTCATAAACTGACAAATACAATTAATGTGTTCGAAATACATGACCCAAAAAGCTATTGTAATTATCAACAAAAAAAAAAGTCCACTGTAAGGTCATTTCGCTATATTAAGATGCAATTATTTTGCTTGGCTAAAAACAAGGGCAACTTTGCCAAAGCACCAGCCAGCGGCTCAGCTTAATAATAGATTGTTGCTACAACATTTTCTATTCATTTGTGGGACGTGGCCATCACTGGCTGGGCCCGGCATTTATTGGCCATCCCTAGTTGCCCTTGAGAAGGTGGTGGTGAGCTGTTTTCTCTTGAACTGTTGCAGTCCATATACTGTAAGTACACCCACAATGCCCTTAGACAGAGAATTCCAGAATTTTGACTCAGAGATGCTGAAGGAATGAAGGAGCGGCTTGGAGAGGAACTTTCAGCGGTTGGTGTGTTCCCATGTATCAGCTGACCTTGTCCTTCTAGGTGATAGTATTGTATAAGATCGCAGTCAGATACAGTTACTGGGGTCAAAGGGATCAAAAGGTATGGGGAGAAAGTGGGAACAAGGGACTGAGTTGAATGATCATCCATGATTATATTGAATGGTGGAGCAGTCTGGAAGGGCTGAATGGCCTACTCTTGCTCCTATTTTCTATGTTTCAATGTTTCTATCAACAATATATAGCAACAAAGCAATTCACAAATGGTTATATGGAATGGTGCATCAAAGACAGAATTAGCTGTTATGAAGTTGAAGGAAACATGACTATTTTATTGCCTCCTTCATGTGTTTTGGATATCTTGCCAAGGTTTGCGGGGTTTCTGAAAAAATGAAAATAATCTTTTATTATTGATTAATTATAATCCCTGCGTGATTTATCCACAGATCAATATATTATGGCAGAGTTAAGTAACTGTTCCCATATTACTGGCAAAATTATCTCTCCGCTCTTTTTCAAATTAACGGGCAACTATGTTTATTGTTGAAGAACAATCTCCAGATACAAGGCGGTAATAGATATGGAGTAATGAATGTAGTCTCCCTCCCAGATCGAGTTCTAGTTGTCCACAGTTCCAATACAATTGTAGCTCATGTTGCAAAGTTTCCAACATTGAAAGACCTGCCAGTCTTCCTTTGACCTGTGCTAAATGACCAGATTAGGAGCGAAAAGCTTCTCTGAATATTGTGGCATTTCACCATAGGAAAAAGAAGCATTCATCTTCTTCCTATGAGTGAAAGAGCAAAATGCTACAGATGCTCGAAATCAAGAAGGATGACAGAAAGTGCGAGAGATACAAAATAGGTCAGTCAGCATTGCTGAGAGGAACCAATGAGGAGAAACCATTGAGAGAGAAATGGCTAGGAGTTGTTGATGGGCTGAGATGAAACAAGTTGGGAGAAGGGTCAGGTGGTGTAGAAATACCAGTATGAATCAGTTGGGCCGAAAGGCCTGTCTCTGTCTTCTCAATCCTAAACAATGCTGCATAAGGAAATTTCATAATCTGAATGTGGAAATCAGTATAGTGTGGGATGGCAGGACTGATCTATGAAGAGAGACTGCATCAGTCAGGATTATAGTCACTGGAGTTTAGAAGACTGAGGAGATCTCATACAAAACCTGTAAAATTCTAACAGGACTAGACAGGGGTAAACCCAGGAAGGATGTTCTGAGTAATTGGGGAGTCTAGAACCGGGGGTCACAGTCTGAGGATACGGGGTGGGCCATGCAGAACTGAGATGAGGAGAAATGTCTTCAGCCAGAGAGCGGGGGAGCCTGTGGAATTCTCTGCCACAGAAAGCAAAACATTGATTGTTTTCAAGAAGGAGTTAGATATAGTTCTTAGGGCCAAAGGGTTCAAATTACGGGGGGGTGGGGGAAGTGGAGGCAGGGGACTGAGTTGGATGATCAGCCATGATCCTATTGAATGGTGGAGCAGGCTCAAAGGGCTGAATGGCCTGCTTTTGCTCCTATTTTCTATGTTTCTGTGTATTAGCAAAGTAAATCTGTTCATTCTCTCATCAGATGTTGTTTGATCGACTGGGTATTTATAGCGTTTCCTACCTTCAGCTTTTACATTCTTATAATGCCAACTGAATAATTTGCAATGTTTTGCTGATATGGTACTAACCTCACTCAAAACTCTGCTCCATATATCTGAATTCACTGTGAGTTTCATTCACCCATTCTCTTTGTTGAACTACATTGGACCCCCAGTCTGGTAAGACTCCAGTTCTGAAATCCGATTTCCCTGTTCTCTGTAACCCCCAGAGAGTTCTGCATCTTTTAGTTCCTTACACATTCACAATTTCCATTGTTTCACCATTGATGGTTGAATCTACAACTGCTGAGGCCCTAAGCTCTGGAATTTCTCTTGTAATCCTCTCTGCCTCTCTCTCCCCTCCTAAAAAAGCTTCCTCTTTCACTAATCTTTGTAGTTACCTGACCCGAGAATCTCTTGATGTGACTCAATGTCAAATTTTATTTCTTAATACTTGATAACATCTTGGGATGTTTCCCAGGTTAAAAAAGGCTACTCATTTTTGTATTATTTATTCACTCATGGGACATGGGCATCATTGGCTGGACCAGCATTTATTGCCTGTCCTTAGCTGCCCTTCAGAATGTGGTGGTGAGCTGCCTTCTCAAACCATTGTTGGCTGGGCCTGTATTTATTGCCTGTCCCTGTTGCCCCTTGAGAAGGTGATGGTGAGCTGCTATCTTTAACTGCTGCAGTCCATGTGCTGTAGACAGACACACAATGCCATTTGCATAAAGTGTATATTTCTGTAAATTAGTTGTTTGCATGTAAAAATATCAAGGCATTTGAAGAATGTGCTTTAGTACTTGATCAGAACTGCTCGTTAGCATGTTTAAGAAACTTGGTTATCTACAAGAATTCAAAAATAAGGTAACAGTTGGCCATTTGGCCACTCAAGCCTCAATAAGATTGTGGCTGATTTGCAACCTCAGCATTACCTTCCCACTATCGTTGTGTCTCTTGATTTGTGAGCGTCTAAGAACTATTTAAGTATGAAGGGTTTAGAGGGATAATGGTCAAATGGGACTAAATCTTGTCAGCATGGATGAGTTGGACCGAAGACTCCGTTTCCAGTCTTGCGAAGCTGGGTAGAATAGAATTTCATAGGATCCCTACAGTGTGGAAACAGGCCCTTCAGCCCAACAAGTCCATGCCGACCCTTGGAGCATCCCATCCAGACCCATCCCCCTATAACCCAGAATACTTGTGGATTGGAAGGCAGGACATTAGAATTTGGTGTTTTTACAAATATTGATGTTTGTAAAATGATAGGGGTGAAGAGTGCGTGGTGCCTTTAAAATATGATGACAGAACCTGACCTGAAACGTTAACTCTGATTTTTTTCTCCACAGATGCTGCAAGACCTGCTGAGCTTTTCCAGCAACTACAGTCTGATTAGTGTCTCGAATAGTTTTAGCAAAGCCTCTCTATTTTTATACTCCATTCCCTTTGGTGAGGCACTAGGCTGTTAGTCAGTCAGAGGCAGAGATCTGTAATGTTGTATTCTGTGAATAAACCTGGTATCAAGTAACAAGTACCTGTCTTGTTTGATAAATCAAACTGTCTCGGATTTGTTTAACCAGATTCCGTGTTCGATGAAGCATGATGAGATGGTTATCAAACAGACTTCAAAGCAACCAGTGACTGAAAACATAGCCTGTGTAAATATACATAAAATACTCCATTGCCTTGTACTTTTATTCACAAACAGGAGGACACAGCAAGGCTAAAAACATTTGAACAAATTAATCCACTTGCTGGATAAACCACAGGAAACTCAACTCCAACGCTGCGTCTCTCACCCACATCTTTTTCAGGATTTATTTTTAAATGTTGCTTTTTTTTAGTGAGAAGTTGGATTTATTTATGTTGGATTCTGTGAAGCAGGATTACCACATGTTGTAAAATACCTGGGTCCTTATTAAATGAACATTTTCTAAATGCACTTTTATTCCAAGGGTTTCAATTTCCTTACCTGGTCTGGCCTACATGTGACTCCAGACCCACAGCGATTTAATTGACTCCTAAACTGCCCTCTGGGCAAGTAGGGATGGGCAATAAATGCTGGCCTAGCCAGCGATGCCCAGATCCCGTGAATGAATTAAAAATATTATTGCACCTTTAATATTCATCTGACCTATTTGCTAAATATTGCTGAATGTTCAGTGACTCAAGCAGGAGCTTAGAAGAGCATCTAGTCTGAAGTATTATCTTAACTCTGGGGATATAAAGCCGTGTGAAGGTTACACAGTTCCACAAACACCCTCCCAAGGCCAATGACAATGCTGCTTTTGACAGGTTAAATTTCCATTTGAAAGGTAATTCATTGTATGAAATAATGAGGGGGCTTTCCCTGGGGCAATGTGACCTATTCCCAGGCAGAACTGGGGCCCAAAACATGTAGTAACTTCCTGTCTATTTGCCTAACTGTTACACCCAGGTGAGAGAGGACTCCCCTGGGGTCCATAGGGATTAGGATGGGCACTCAGATTGCTCTGACAGCCCCTGACATAACAAGGAGACCATCTCCCTTCCTCCTGGCCCTTCACTCATTTCCTCCTGCACTTTCCCTCACTCTCCCCACTCTCCCTCACTGTCCTTCTTCCTCACTGACTATCCTTGCCCCTCACTCATCTATTCTGCTTCTGTCCCTTCCCTGTTACTCTCTTCCACCTCCCTCACTTTCCTCCTCCCTACCTCTCCTCCTCATCCCTCACTCTCTTCCACCCTCCCTCAGTCTCTTCCCCCTCCATCACTTTCCTCCCTCTCCCTCACTTCGTCCTCTTCCCTCACTCCCATCCTCCTCCATCTCTTCACCTCCTCCCTCACTTTCTGCTCTTCCCTCACTGTCCTCCTCCTCATCCCTCACTCTCCTCCTCCTCCTCCCTCCCTCTCCTCCCTCTCCTCCTCCTCCCTCACTCTCCTCCCTTTCCCTCACTCTCCTCCTCCTCATCCCCACTCTCCTCCTCCTCCCTCTCCTCCTCTTCCCTCCCTCTCCTCCTCCTCCCTTTCCCTCACTCTCATCCTCCACATCCCTCACTCTCCTCCTCCTCCCTCACTCTCCACCTCATCCCTCACTCTCTTCTTCACCCCTCACTCTCTTCCCTCTCCCTCACTTTCCTCCTCCGCCTCCCTCACTCTCCTCCTCATCCCTCACTCTCCTCCTCATCCCTCACTCTCCTGCACCCCGAACGCTCCCTCACTGCCCAAGCTCCCTCACACACAGACACACTCCTCTCCTCCCGCCCCTCCTCGCTGACCCCTCACCCTCCCTCAGCGCCACTGCTGGCTCCCTCACTCACTTCCCTCAATCCCTCGTTTGCTCCCCTCAATCCCTCGCACCACCTCCCCCAATATCCAACCATTCCACCATCACCCCACTCCCCCATCCACCCCCACCCCCCCAACACTGTCCCCAGTGCAAACACTCACCATGTACCATGTTCCCAGAATGATTGTCCCTGTACGGACATGACAACAAAAACAGCAGCGGCTGGAATACCAGCTTCCAAAACAAGACTCCGTCCTCATGACTCCTGCCAAGCCACACCAGCAGAGGGAAAAAGAAATGATGAAACAATACTGGAAAAATCCAACAAAAACGGGACTTCTGTCAGCCCCGGGCTGGAAACGCTGAGGCGTCTGTTTCTCTCTTGCAGTAAAACTAACAGAAGCTGCACTGCGATCCTGTCACTGATCCTGCTCACAGACTCTCTCAATACATCCTGGAACAGATGGACAGGATTTAACCCTCTCTCTCCCCTCACACACACACACACACACTCACACACACAGACACAGGCACACACACACATACACACACACAAACACACACATACACTGTCACACACACACATACACACATACACACATACACACACACACTGTCACACATACACACACACACACACGCACACACATACTCACACATGCATGTGTGCACACGCACACACATACTCACACACACACACATGCACTCTCACACACACACACACACAGTCACACACACTGTCACACACACATACACAGTCACACACACACACTGTCACACACACACACGCATGCACTCACACATGCACGTGCATACACACACTCACACACGTGCGCACACACATGCGCACACACACACTCACACACACGCACACACAAACACACAAACACACACACAGAAACACACACACACACAAACACACATACACAGACACACACACAAACACACACACACAAACACACAAACACACATACACAGACACACACACACACAAACACACATACACAGACACACACACACACATACGCACACACACACACAAACACACACACACACACACACACACAAACACACACACACACAAATACACACACACACTCCTGCAATCTAAGCTGCAAAGTCAGGCCAGGAAATCCAGCAATTATACAAAACTCTCCCTCTGTGAATATTATACTCAGTTTACTTCCATTCCCCCAACCTACTTTCTTTCCAAAGGCCATAGTATTTGTTTTCCCTCAATATTTTGTCATGGGTCTCACTGGCAAATCCAGCATTTGTTGCCCATCCCCTGAATTGCCCCTTGTACTGAGTGGCTTGCTAGGGCCATTTCTGAGGGGAACTAAGAGTCATTGCTGTGGGTCTGGAGTCAGATGTAGGCCAGGCCAGGTAACGATGGCAGATTTCCTTCCCTAAAGGACATCAATGGATTTTCTTTCACAAAAATCACTGATGGTTCCACGGTGAACATACTGAAACTAAATTGATACCTCAGGTACGAACACAGAGAATGCTGGAGAAACTCAGCAGTATGTGTGGAGAGAGAAACAGAGTTAACGTTTTGAATCTGGTGTGAACCTCCTTCAGAACCGACCTTCTGAAGAAGAACAGAAGTCTTGAAGGAGAGTCATACCGGACTCAAAATGTGAAGTCTGTGTCTGTCTCTCCACCGATACTGCCAGAGCTGCTGGGTTTCTCCAGCATTATCTGTGTTTTGTTTCAGATTTCCAGCATCTGCAGGATTTTGCCTTTATTTGATATTTCAGATATGTCTTATACAAATTCAATTTAAATTCCACCATCCGCCATTTTGGGATCTGAACTTGTGACTATCTATTTACATTGCCTTGGTACTATCATCACTGTGTTGTAAACAAACTCTTGATCAAATCTCACGAATTAAAATGTTATCCAAACCCAATCCTTTTTCATTTCCACGTTTGACCCCAATGGGTGGAACATTCCCCTTTGCGGATAAAGTGTTTCGTCAAGGCAGGGGGGTCCATTGTGCCCACAGCCCTATGGCTCACAGTGACTTTTCCCACACCATCTCTCACTCGTCGCCTTGCCAACTAGGCACCTCCTTGGAGAATTGCGTGGCTGGAAAGGTGGGCACTGCATGTGCCTTCCAGTTCTCATGACCCTGGTGCCATATTTAAAGACCAACTGTGTGCCACTTCACCATAAGATCATCTGATGTAGGAGCAGAAGTAGGCCATTCAGCCCATTGAGTCTGTTCCATCAATCAATGATTGAGATTCTTCTATGATTCAATTCTTTCTTGCTTTTGCCCCATTGATTCTCTTACTGATTTAAACATCTATCTCAGCCTTAAATCTATTTAATGACATGGTCTTGACAGCCCAAAGAATTCCACAGATTCACTACCCACTGAGATAAAAAAAATTTCCTCCTCACCTCTGTCTTGAACCACCCTTTATTCTGAAATGATGCCCTCTAGTCCTGGACTTTCCCACAAGAGGAAACAATCTCTCCATATCTATCCTGACAGGTCTGAAGAAGCATCACTGGACCTGAAACATTAACTCCGCTTTCTCTCCACAGGTGATGCCAGACATGCTGAGTTTCTCCAGCAATTTCTGTTTCTGTTTCTGTTTCTGATTTCCAGCATCTGCAGTTCTTTGGTTTCATTTTCCACTCATGTTTGCGTGTTTCAATTAGCTTGCCTCTTATTGTTCTAAATTCCATCGAGTACAGACCCAACCTGTTCAACCTCTCCTCATAAGTCCCTTCATTACGTGAGATCAACCTTCTCTAGACCAGTTCTAATGCCACTATATCTTTCTTTAGATGAGGGGGCCAAATTTCTTCACTGTGGTCTGATGAGTGCCTTGTATAGTTTTAGCAAGACTTCCCTACTTTTATACTCCATCCCCTTTGAAATAACGTTCCTTTCGTCTTCCTTATTACCTGTTGAACATTAATTCTTGTTTTTGGTGATTCTCAGGAGCTGCAAACCAGGAACTGGTATTGGAGGATTATTACCAACACCTAGCCCAGAAATGCTAGCTGCCCAGTTCACCATCTGGGGTTGTTGTTAGACAGGGTGGTGACGGGGGAGTGAGGCTGTCCTTTTCCCAGCCGACCACCAGACCTAGCCAGGCTGGACAGGTTATAGCCTGTGAGAAGCTTTCATCCCAGCAATGCAGGATGAAAGCCGGTGATCTTAGAAAAATTGGAGCAGGAATAGGCCATTCAGCCCCTGTTATTCTGGATGATAGCTGATCTTCTATTTCAGTGCCATACTCATCCACTATTTCCACATGACTTGATGCCATTAGGAACAAGAAATTGAACAATCTCTCCCTCAAATTTATTAATGACTGATCTTCCCCAGCCCTCGAGGGTGGAAAATTCCTAACATTCACCACCCTCTGAGTGAAGACATTCCTCCTCATCTCAGTCCTAAGTGGCTTGCCCCTTATTCTGAGACTGTGACCCCTCGACCTAGACCTTACAGCTAGGAGAACCATCCTTCCTGTCTCTACTTTATCTGTTCTTTTTAAGAATTTTGCAAGTTTCTGTGAGATCACGTCTCATTCTTCTAAACTCAGAGAATACAGGCCCAGGTTTCTCAAAGAATTTTGCAAGTTTCTGTGAGATCACTTCTCATTCTTCTAAACTCAGAGAATACAGGCCCAGGCTTTTCAATATCTCTTCATCCAGGAATCAGACAAGTGAACCTCCACTGCACTCCCTCTCTGACAAGTCTATTAGTCCATAGGCAAGGCACCAGAATGTCACACAATAGTCCAGGTGCTGTCTTACCGGTGTCCTCTGAGAAAAGAAATTCCTCCTCATCTGTGTCTTAAATGTGGGACCCTTTATTCTAAGATTATGCCCCCATCCTAGGCTCTCCCAAAAGGGGAAACAATCTTTCTGCATCTAGCCTGTCAAGTCCCTTAAGAATCTTATATGCTTCAATCAGGTTGCCTGTCATTCTGCTAAACTCCAATGAGCCCAGGCCCAACGTATTGCTGTCTGCTCCCTGATCTGACCTGTAAGTGACTCCAGACATGCCTCAATGTCTTATCTGCCCTCTGAGATGGCCATAGCAAGCCAAGAAAGTCCAAGGGCAATTAGGGGTGGGGAATAAATAGAGAACTTGCCAGTGAGATCCACATGAGAAAATAATGAGCAATCTCTCTCTCCTGGTTCTTGCCCCACATAGCTGGTAAAATTTGTTACATACTGACACTGATTACATTTCTTTTTGAAAGTTGGACATGTCCCCTGAAACTGCTGAAAGGTACTCACTGCACGTGTGCAAAGTTCTGCGCATTTCTAAGTTTGCTGATAACACAAAGCTAGACGGGATTGTATGTTGTGAAGAGGAGCAAGGAAGCAGATACCATATAACATGGCCAACTGTGAGGTTACACACTTCAATGAGAAAAACAGCAAGGATTGTTTAAATGATAATATATCGGGAAGTGTGGATGAACAAAAGGGCCTGGTTGTCTTGTACGTCAGTTATTGAAAGTAGACAGACAAACAGATAGGCACAGCAAGCAGTTAGGAAGGCAGATAGTCTATCAGCCTTCACTGAAAGAGGATTTGAGATCAGAAGTAGGGATGCCTTACTGCAGTTATATAGAGCCTTGGTAAGGCCACAGTTGGAGTATTGCGTGCAGCTCTGGTCACCCTACATTAGAAAGGATACACTTGTCACTGAGGGAGTGCAGCAGAGGTTCACTAGGCTGTTACTCGAGATGTCAGGACTGTCCCATGAGGAGAGGTTGGTTCAACAGGGCCTGTATTCAATAGACTTTAAAAGGATAAGAGAGGGATCTAAAATTCTAAGAGGACTGGACAGACTAAATGCAGTGAGGATGTTTCTCTTGGTTGGGGAGACTAGAACAGTCTCGGAATACTGGGGTAGACCATTTAGAATTGAGACAAAGAAAAATGTCTTCACTCAAATGGCCAGATGGGATCTATCCCAGGTTACTGCGAGAGGCAAGGGAAGAAATAGCTGGGACATTAGTAGATATCTTCACATCCTCTTGGACCACAGGCGAGGGTCCAGAGGACTGGAGATTAGTCAATATTGTTCCCTGGTTTAAGAAAGGAAGCAGGGATAATCCAGGAAATTATAGGCCGGTGAGTCTGACATCTGTGGTGGGGAAGCTCTTGGAGAAGATACTGAGGGACAGGATATATGTACATTTGGAAGAAAATGGACTACATAGCAACAGGCAGTATGGTTTCGTAAAGGGAAGGTCATGTCTCACCAACCTGATCAAATTTTTTGAAGAGGTGACAAAGATAATTGATGAGGGAAGAGATGTGGATGTAGTTTATATGAACTTTAGTAAGGCATTTGATAAAGTCCCACATGGTAGATTTTGGTACAAAAACTAAAATCAGATGAGATTCGGGGTGGGCTGGCTAGATGGATACAAAACTGGCTTGGTCATAGAAGACAGAGCGTGGGTGGAAGGGGGTTTTTCAGAATGGAGACTGGTAACTAGTGGTGTTCCACAGGGATCAGTCTTAGGTCCTCTGTTGTTTGTAGTATATATAAATGATCTGGAGGAAAATGTGGGTGGTCTGATTAGTAAGTTTGCAGATGACACGAAGATTGGTGGAGTTGCTGGTAATGTTAACAATTGTGAAAATATACAGCAGGATATAGATAGATTGGCGACTTGGGCATAGAAATGGCAGATGGAGTTTAATCCAGACAAATGTGAGGTGATGCAGTTTGGAGGATCAAATTTAGGTGTGAATTATACTGTAAATGGCAGAACCCTTAGAAACATTAACATACAGACGGATCTGGGTGTGTAGGTCCACAGTTCCCTAAAAGTGGCAACACAGATGGCCAAGGTGATTGAGAAGGCATACAGCATGCTTGCCTTGATTGGGCAGGATATAGATTACAAGAGTTGGCAAACCATGTTGCCGCTATATAAAACCCTTGTTAGGCCACATTTGGATTATTGTGTGCAGTTTTGGTCGCCACATTACCAGAAGGACGTGGAACCTTTGGAAAGTGTGCAGAGAATGTTCATCACGATGTTGCCTGGTCTCAAGGCCATTGGCTATGAGGAAAGGTTAGAAAGACTAGGATTGTTTTCACTGGAAAGACGCAGCTAAGAGGAGACCTGATAGAGGTCTATAAAACTTTGAGAGGCATAGATAGTGTGGATAGTCAGACGCCTTTTCCCAGGGTTGAAGTTTCAATTACAAGGGGCACAGGTTCAAGGTGAGAAGGGGAAAGTTTAAGGGAGATGTGCGAGGAAAGTTTTTCACACAGAGAGTGGTAGGAGCCTGGAATGGGCTGCCAAAGGAGGTGGTGGAAGCAGGCACATTGACAACATTTAAGAGGCATCTAGATGGTCACATGAATAGGGAGGGAATAGAGGGATACGGACCAAATAAGGGCAGCAGATTTGTTTTTCAGTTCAGTCAGCACATGATGATCGGCACAGGCTTGGAGGGCCGAAGGGCCTGTTCCTGTGCTGTACTTTTCTTTTGTTCTCAAAGGTTAGTGAATTTGTGGAATTCTCTACCACAGGAGGCCACATCTCTGAATAAATTCAGGAAAGCGGCAGATACACTTTTAGATTTTTAAGGCATCAAGGGAAGAAATTGGGAATGGGAGATAGTAGGAACTGCAGATGCTGGAGAATCCGAGACAACAAGGTGCAGGGCTGGATGAACACAGCAGGC
>NC_063335.1:119503193-119528880 GCF_021869965.1 Rhincodon typus
AGGCCATTCAGCCCCTGTAAGCCTGTTCCACCATGATGCATGATCATGGCTCATCACCAACTCAGTCCCTGCTCCCACTTTCTTCCCATATCCTTTGATCCATTTAGCCCTGTATATATCTCCTCCTTGAAAATATTCAATATTTTTCCCTCAACCACTTTCTGTGGCAGAGCATTCCACAAGCTCAACATTCTCTGGGTAAAGATATTTCTCCTCATCTCAGTCTTAATTGCCCTATCCTATATCATTAAACTGTGACCCCCTGGTTTTGGACTCCCCTGTCATCGGGAACATCCTTCCTTTACCTCCGTCTCATCCTGTTAGAATTTTATTAGTTTCTATTAGATCTCCCCAGTCATTCCTCTAAAGTCCAGTGAATAAATTCCTAACCGATCCGGTCTCTCTTCATGTTCCAACATCCCAGGCATCAGTCTGGTAAGCCTTTGCCACACTCCTTCCATAGCAAGATCATTCTTCCTCAGATGAGGAGTCCAAAACTGCACACAATACTGCAGGTGAGGTCTCACCAAGGCGCTGTATAATTGTAGCAAGACATTTCTGCTCCTGTACTCGAATCCTCTCACTGTGAAGGCCAAAATACCATTTGCCTTCTTCACCTACCTGTTTACTTTCAACGACTGATGTATGAGGACAGCCAGGTCTCATTGCACCTCCTCTTTTCCCAAACTATTGCCAGTTAGATATTCTGCCAGAGATAGTAGGAACTGCAGATGCTGGAGAATCTGAGATAACAAGGTGTAGAGTTGGATGAACACAGCAGGCCAAGCAGCATCAGAGGAGCAATATCCTAGATATTCTGCCTTCTGATTTTGCTACCAAAGTGGACAGCCTTGACATATATCCACATTATACTTCATCCTAACATGCACTCAACTTATCCAAATCGCACTGAAGAATTTCTGCGTTTGCCTCACAACAAACTTCACCGCCCAGCATTGGTCATCTGCAAGAGGAGCACATTTAACACAAAGAATTCATGAATTTTTCAGGTGCTGGTCCTTCGTAGGGAACCAACAGGAAGGTCGGCAGGAACTGTCCATTGGTGAAGGATGTGAAAGAATGGGGACCATCGTACATGAATTCCTTCATGCCCTGGGATTCTGGCATGAGCAGTCGAGAGCTGATCGTGATGACTATGTCATTATAGTCTGGGACAGGATTGAAAATGGTAAAGAGTGATGATTGTACCCTGAGACAGTCAGGAAGAGCAAGGTTGTCGTTGCTGATACAAGACAGTTTCTTGATGAATCCTCTTGTTGCTTTTGACTCAGGTAAAGAGCACAATTTCAATAAATATAATGACAAGGAAAGCAGTGATCTCAACATACCCTATGACTACACCTCAGTGATGCACTACAGTTCCACAGCATTTAATAATGGCACTGAACCAACAATCGTCACCAAGATTGCAGAATTCAGTAACATGATTGGACAACGGTTAGATTTCAGCGATTATGACGTTCAGAAACTCAACCGACTCTACAACTGCAGTAAGTTCCAGTGGTTTTGGATGTAATAGAGTGCAATTGGAATTCGCGGTCGGTTAACAAAATCTAAAGCAAATTAGAAGAAGTGCAAAGGCTGAGCTTTCACAGGGTCAGGTTTTCAAGTAATCACCAATTACCCACAACCCAGTGAATAAAATGTCATGGTTGTGTTATGAGACCAGGAATCCAAATGTCACACATGGATTCATGACAAGGGCAGCACAGACTTTAAATTTGGTGAATAACTTTAATGTTAAAGAAATAGTGTTGGTAATAGTGACCATGAAAATAGTGAGCTGTCATATTTTTTTCTATTCATTTTGTGGGATGTGGGCGTTGCTGGCTGGGCCCAACATTTCTTGCCTATCCCTAGTTGCCCCTTGAGAAGGTGGGGGTGAGCTGCCTTCTTGAACCACTGCAGTCCTCCTGCTGTGGGTTGACCCACAATGCTATTAGGGAGGGAATTCCAGGATTTTGACCCAGCGACACTGAAGGAACGGCGATAACTTTCCAAGTCAGGATGATGAGTGGCTTGGAGGGGAACTTGGTGTTCCCATATATCTGCTGCCCTTGTCCTTCTAGATGAAAACCCATCCTAGTCACCAATGACCTTTAGTGAAGGAAATCGGTCATCCTCATTTGGTCTGGCCAATGTGACTCCAGACCCACAGTAATGAGCTTGAGTCTTAATGGTCTAGCAAGCTTTTCATTAATTCATGTGATGTACATGTTGCTGGCTAAGCCAGTGTTTATTGGACATCACTAGTTACCTTCAAGGAGATTTAATGAGTTATCTTCTTGAATCACTGCAGTCCTTGGGCTGTAAGTACCCCCCCACACTGACATCAAGAAGGGATTTCCTGGATTTTGACCCAGTGATGCTGAAGGAATGGCAATACATTTCTGTGATGGTGAGTAGCTTGGAGGAGAAATTGCAGGGGGTGGTGTTCCCATGTATCTGCTGTCCTTGCCCTTCTAGATGGAAGTGGTCGTGGGTTTGGAATGTGCTGTCTGAGGAACTTTGGTGAATTCTGCACAGTACAGTGTAGATGGTACACACTGCTACTATTGGTTTAGAGATAGTAGTGTTTGATGATCAAGGGAATGGTTGTTGAATAGAAGGTAGTAGATGTGATGCCAATTATAGGGCCTGTTTTGTCCTCAACAATATTGAGTTTCTTGAACAAAAACAGAAGTTGCTGGAAAAGCTCAGCAGGTCTGGCGGCATCTGTGAAGGAGAAAACGGAGTTAACGTTTTGGGTCTGGTGACCCTTCCCCAGAACAGTTTTTGTTCCTGATTAACAGCATCCGCAGTTCTTCCAGTTTTTATTGAGTTTCATGAATGTTGCTGTTGCTGCATCCGTCCAGGCAAATGGACACATAACAGCAGATTCCTGACCATAAGATTATATTCAGCCCATCAAACCTGCTCTGTCATTCCCTGAGATCATGACTGATATGATAATCACAATTCCGCATTCCTGCCTTTTCCTCATATGGAGTGATAGAGTCGCCAGCATGGACCTTCAGTCCAACTCATCAATGCCAACCAGGTTTCCCAAACTAAGCTAGTCCCACTAGTCTGCACTTGGCCCATTCCCTTACTGACTAAAAATCTATGTCAGCCTTGAATATACTTAATGACCCAGCCTCAACAGCTCTCTGTGACAAAGAATTCCACAGATTAATTACGCTCTGAGAGAAGAAGTTCCTCCTCATGTCTGTCCAAACTGACTACTCACTCTGAGATTATGTGTTCTGGCCCTCCACTAGGGGAAAAATCCTTTCCACATCTACTCTGTCAAGTCCCCTGAGAGTCCTTTATGTTTCAATCAATTCGCTTTTCATTTTCTAAATACCCAACCTGCTCAACCTCCTCATGAGACAGTCCCTCCATACCCGGGTTCAAATTAGTGAATCTTCTCTGGGCTGCCTCCAATGCCAGCACATCTTTCCTTAGATAAGGGAATCAACATTTTTCACGGTATTCCAGCTGTGATCTAACTAGTGCCTTGTATAGTTTTAGCAAGACCTCCCCTATTTTTATGCTTCATTCTTTTCAAAATAAAGTCCAACATTCCATGTGCCTTCCCTATTACCTGCTGAACCTCTTTACCAGCTTTTTGTGATTATGCACTCCCAAATCTCTCTGTGCTGTTGCTTTCTGAAGTCTTTTCCCCACATAATTGATATTCAGCTCCTCTATTCTTCTAACTTTGCCTTTGTTGAGCGAGGACAAGCTTTGGGGGAGTCAGGAGGTGAGTTTCTCACCAAAGAATTCCGAGACAGAAAGTGCTTGTGAAACTCAACAGTTCTGGTTGCATTTATGGAAAGAAAAATAACATTAATGTTTCAAGTCCAATGTTAGAACTGGTGAGGTGGAAAATGAATAGATTTTATGCAGTTGAAAATGTTGGTGGGGGGACACAGCTGGGTAATAGGGAGGGTCAGGTTGAACAAAAGACGAGGTTGGAGATAGGCCAGAGCATCATGTGTGGAACATAAGTCAGAGGAGTGGCAATTGTCGAAATGAGGAAGCAGAGTATTGATTCAGATGATGACAGAATAAAGGTCAACTCTGACTGAAAGCAAAATTATGAGTAGAAGATACACATTGGCACTTTTGGGGGAAAAATAGCATTTGGAATGGCACACAGAATTCCTGGTCTCAAGTTCTTGACCTCAATGTTGAGTCCAACTTGTATTGGGCTTCACTGGAACACTGCAGCCGAAGGACAGAAACGGGAGCATTAGGATGAGATGGTGAATTGAAATGGCCAGTGACTGGGAGATCAAGGTTATGTTTGCAGAATGAGCTGAGGTCACCTGGTCTGTGTTTAATCTCACCAGCATTGAGGAGACTGCATTCTGAGCAGCAAATACAGGAGAGAGAGTAGAGGTGGAAACCCTCATAACATTGAAGAAGTATTTAGACGCGCACTTGTGATGTCAAAGAATACAAGGCTATGGGCCCAGTGCTGGGGAATAGGATTGGAATAGTCAGGTGGTTGTTTTTGACCATCACAAACTTGATGGGCTGAAGGGCCTTTTTGTGTGCTGTACACCTCTATGGATCAATGAGACTAGAGTGAATTGCTTGCTGCAAAGAAGACCAACTCAAACTGGAGAAACACTGAGAGAATGCAATGAAAAACAGTTAACGTATTGCTTCCCGGGATGACTCTTCTTCAGAACATATTTGACCCAAATCATTAAGGCTGTTTCTCTCTCCATAGACACTGCCAGTCCTCCAGTGTTCTCTGTGTTTGTTTCAGATTTCCAGCATCTGCGGTATTTTGCCTTTATTGAGACTGGAGAACCTCATTTTGCAACATCTGGCTTCTGAGTCACAAAGTTGTGAGTTCAAGTCCTGCCAGAGCAGAATTAGTGAGGCTGACACAGTCAGAGATGCTGCCTTTCTGATAAGATGTTAAACCAAGGCCCCTTGTTTCTCTCTCAGGTCAAGGCAGGGCCATTACAGAGTCAGTTATAGTCCTGTAGTTCTGGATTCATGGGTAGGCTCAGACCAGATGGTGGGTCGCTTTTCTTGAGAATTTTAGTGAACCAGATGGGTTTTTAATGATGATTAATTATATTCTCAAGGTCATCTTTACTGTCACTAGCTTTATAATTTCTGATTTATTAATTGAATTTAAAGACAGAAACTAGTAGCAGGAGTAGGCTGAGGTCCTGCTCCATCATTCAATATGATCATAAATGATCTTTCATCTCAGTGCCACATGAAATCCTACCAGCAGATATGGTGGGATTGGAACACATGGCCCCCAGGTCAGTAACTGGAGCCTCTCAGGGGACAGGGTGCATCCGGGTGGGATGGTCTTTGGAGGATTGGTGTGGACTTGATGGGCCGAATGGCTTGCTTCCACACTGTAGGGTTTCTATGATTCTGGATTAGCAGTCCCATGCTGTTACCACTAGGACGCCAATTCCCAACCTAAAACATCCACTGAGTTTTTGCCTACATTCTTTCAGTGTTTCTGAGTTGGTCTTCTTTGCACATCCTAAAACATTCGCAATGTTATGAATAAGAGCAGCAGCTTTATCCTGGTAAACCTGTAACCCTCAATCATCATCAAAAAAACTGTTTGTCTGGCCATTATCCCATTGCTGTTTATGGGAGCTTGCTGTGCACAAATAACTACAACAGTGACCACCCTTCAAAAAGTACGCCATTGATGGTAAATTTGTTTGGGATATTCTGTTGTCAGCGTGAAAGGTACCAAGTAAATGAAAACAGCTGTTGTTGTAATAAAGGATGAACTCACCTTTCTGTTTTTGTTTCCATTTTAGCATCCTCTCTTAGCTTTCTGGATCAGTGCAGTTTTGAACTGGAAAGCATCTGTGGCATGATTCACGGTCCAGGCAACAAGGTCAATTGGCAACGTGTTACCCAAGCCCTGCCTGGGCCTGACCAAGACTACACCAACATGGGCGACTGTGCAGGTACAGTAACATCCCTTTGTAAAACGCTTCATCAGGAATCACATTTCCCAACCTAACTCATGGCAAGCAAGTGCCCACAATGGAAATCAGCACCACTTCCCCTTCGCAACAGTTGGCATTAGATTGGCATTCACTCAGAGGACCCCTTTGGTGCAAATGAGAAGTGGAAATCTGAATCCTACATTCCTGAAGAGCATGAAAAGGCCATTCAGCCCTTTGAAGTGCACGCGTTGACAGAGCCAGCTAATTAGTTCCACCCTCTTTGATGCAATAGGGTTGTATCAATTTTAGGGGAGGTGATGACCGGGTGGTATTATCGCTGGACTGTTAATCCAGAGACCCAGTAGCAAGCCACTCAATTCAGGGAGTAAACAGGGATGGGTAACAAATGCTGGCCTCAACATCACCTACATCTATGAAAGAATAAAGGGAAAACAAAACATCCTAAAGTATGGTTCCACGACTGAATACAATATTCCAATTCAGTCTTATGATGGTGTGTAGTGGTAACGTCTAGTAATCAGACGCCCCCAGGCTAATGTTCTGAGGACAAGGGCTCAATTCTCACCATGCCAAATGGTGAAATTTGAATTCAATCAATAAAATCTAGCTTAATGATGAACATATAATCCCCGTCAAGTGTTGTAAAAACCTATTTGATTCACTAATGCCTCTTAGGGACGGAAATCTGTCATCTTTACCCAGTCTGGCCTACCTGTGAGCCACAGCAATATGGTTGATTCCTAACTGCCTTGTGGGTAATAAATGCTGATCCAGCCAGTGACACCTACATTCCATGAACAAATTTTTTAAAAAGTTAGCATAACTCCGCTGCTTTTTATACATAATATTCTGTTAATTGAAATAGTCAGAAGTCACTTCACCTGATGAAGGGGCAGCGCTTCGATATCTTGTGATTTCAAATAAACCTGTTGGACAATAACCTGGTGTCATGTGACCTCTGACCTTATCCACCCCAGTCCCACATCGGCACCTCCACATCATGGCTACCAATTAATATAGTGGTGGCTTTGTTAATCAAACACTAATCCTGTTGTTTGGCAGGTATCGGGTACTTCATGCATTTTAGCGCCAATCAAGTCGGTGAGAGTGCTCTACTGAAAACTCGAATCTATTACCCTAAACGGGGCTTTCAGTGCTTGCAGTTTTACTCCTACAACAGTGGAAGTGTGAACGATGAGCTGAACATCTGGGTGAGGGTTTACGACGAAACTAACCCCAATGGTACCTTAACAAAAGTCGCTGCAGTGAAAGGTAGGTCACTGAAGGACAAAGAATGAGCTTCACATCATTTAAAAATGTGCAGCCTGCAGGGTGGTATAACTCTGACAGGATTACAAGTCAAAAAAAAAGATAATACCACCTCTTTCTCAAATATAATTCAGAGCTCTAGGCAATAGAAGTTCTTTATGCTACAGTGGACGGTCTTCCTTTCTGGTAAATCATCAGATTATGAATTCAAAACCCACTCCAGATACTTCACTGTGTTATTGAGCAGACAGGTCTCCTCAAAATGGTTTTAAGAAGGTAGCCTAGACCCTAACGTTTTCCTATTTTAAAGACATATGTGAAGAGCCTGTTCAAGATGCAATGTGACTGGTTAAACTACTCGATTTTAAGCAAAACACAATTTATTTAAACAATGTAGTTAAAATACAACCAAAGAAAGAGGAATTTAGAATAACTTAACTCTACTGGAAAACTTAACAGAATAATAGATATTACTAATTAACTGCTCCAATAAAGCAACATCTCATAAACACACCCCTTGGCAAAAACTCAAATTCAGACACCAATTCTCACATGCAGTTCTCTAATCCAGGAGGAAAGAACATGAAGAGAAAATTCAGAAAGAGCAGCAGCCAGGAAATATTCACTGAAGCTACCAACTCAGTTGAGACCCCAATAGCTTCTGTTTAAAGATAAACACAAGAACGAAGAAATCCTGATATGTGGGAGCTGGCCAGATGCATTCAGTCTGCTTAAAAAAAAACCAAGGACTCCCAAAGCTGTTGACTTACTGGTACTGTAGACTGCTCGGTGCCTTTGACTTATAACCTCTCTTCAAAAAAACACCAGGACAAAATAACTTCTTAAACTCACAGCCTCGTCACATCTGTAATAATCAATGAATGCCCTGGTGTGATATTTAGTGAGTAGTGGAAAGTTGTGAATGTCAACTGAGATGTTTAACTGAAGTTCCTCTTTGCTATTTGTGGGATTATTTTGAGAAAAAACAGGGGAGATTTCCCCAATGTTCTGGCTAATATTTAATCTTCATCCAACATTGCAGAAACAGGTTATCTGGTCACTGTCATATTTCAGTTTTTTGGATCTTGCAATGCAAAATTGGTTGCCACATTCCCTATATTACAACATTAGTAACACTTCAAATGTAATTGGTTGGATGTAAGAGATTTTGGGGGCATCCTGTGGTCATGAAAGGGACAATAAAAATGCAAGTTTTTTTTTCTCAAATTACAGTCTCCAATCAATGAAACAAAATCTTCAGTATTGGTGAAAAAGGACACATTTTGTTGAAGCTTTCTGTCTCAGGATTATTTGCTAGAATTACCAATTCGAGGGTAAAGTGTTGGGCATTGACCACTTGTGCACCTATAACCAGACATTGGAATTGTGGTTATTGGATTAGGAGGTGTTTGCTTGTAATGTGTATCTCAATAAACAAATATTTATAAAAGGGGTCAAAGATGGGCTCTGGTTCTATCCTTCACTAGTTCAATTTCTGCAATATTGCATATGGCCTTGGAAGGAGAGCAGTGTAGATTTATTAGAATGATAATGGTATTCCAAAGGTTAAGCTATGAAGAGATAGTGAACAAATTGGTATTGCGTTTCTTACCTAGATAGTTCAGAGGCAATTCAGGATATTGAGCAGAATTGAAAGGGTGAATTGGGAGAAACTGTTTCTTGTTGGGGACTGTAGGTCTGGAGCTGAAACGAAAAAATAGAGACTGGCCTTTTAGAACTGAAAATAGAAAACATTCTACATTAAGGGAGTGAGAGAAGTTTGGAACTCTCTTTCACAAATAGCAAATGATGTCAAGTCAGCTATTAATTTTATCAATGATGTGGAGGTGCCGGTGTTGGACTGGGGTGGGCATGGTCAGAAATCACATGACACCAGGTTATAGTCCAAAAGGTTTATTTGAAACCACAAGCTTTCGGAGACTCACTCCTTCTTCAGGTGTTAGTGAGAGAAGTAGTATCAGACAGAGAATTTATAAGTAAAAGATCGAAGGGTCACACCACTGATGAGGATGTACTAAACAAACCTAAGATGCTGTTAAATCTTTAATCAGTTAGAAGGTTTTAATTGATATGTATATGCAAATCCCTGAATTCCTTTCAAGTCACACTCCCCCCCCCACCCCACACACACACACACACACACACACACACGTAAATCTATGGGGTGAATTTGTATTTGCAGATAAAGACAGTCAGTCAATGTGATATTTTATAAATGCCTACTTTAGAAATAAAAACCAGTCTGACTCCAAACCAAAACACAAACAGATTCTAAATAAGACCTCACACCTAACATACATTGTCTGACCTAATTTTTCACCTCTTCTTTACACTAATAACACCTTTAGTTCTCTCAGGACAGTGACTTGAAAGAACTTCAGGGATTTACATATACATATTAATCAATTAAAACCTTCTAACTCATTAAAAATATAACAGCATCTTAGGTTTGTTTATTACATCCTCATCAGTGGTGTGACCCTTTGATCTTTCACTTATAAATTCTGTGTCTGATACTACTTCTCTCACTAATACCTGAAGAAGGAGCGAGCTCCGAAAGCTTGTGTTTTCAAATAAACTTGTCAGACTACAACCTGGTGTTGTGTGATTTTACCGATGGATATTTTTGTTAACCATAATATTGAGGCACATGGGCAAAGATAGATACAGAGCTTGGTTGTAGATCAGTCTTGCACTCATTGAGTTGTGGAAAAAGCTGAGGCACCAAATGTAATTAATTGGTAGCAAATAAAATCAAAAAGCACTAATGACCAATCCAAACATCATGCTTTGAAGTTCTTTAAATGGTTGTGGGGGAGGAGAAAGGGGAAATTTGGAGGCAGTCCAAAAATATATCACATTTAAACAAATACGGGTCAAGTCAGGAGTGTGATGAAATATTCCCCACTTGCCTGGATGGGTGCAGCTCCATCAACACTCAAGATACTTGACACCATCCAGGACAAAGCAGTCCACTGTTTAGCACCACATCCTCAAACATCCTCTCCCTCCACCAATGACACTCAAGAGTGTACCATCTATAAGATGCACCACAGCAACTCACCATGGCTTCTTAGACAGCATGTTCCAAACCCACAACCATTCCCAACTAGAAGGACAAGAGCAGCAGAGGCATGGGAACACCAGCACTTACAAGTTCCCATCCAAGGCACTCACCATCCTGACTTGGAAATATATCACTGTCACTGGGTCAAAACCTTGGAATTCCCTCCCTAACAGCATGTGGGTAACCCTACACCCCAAGGCCTTCAGCACTTCAGGAAGGTGACACTCCAACACGTTCTCTCGGGTAATTCGGTATGGGCAATAAATGCTGGCCCAATCTGCAATGTCCACACCCTATTGGATGAATTTAAAAAAAACGATTTTGAGTGTGTAGAATTGACAATAACACACTGCTCAACATGCACAATCCTTGTACAATTGCAACACAGTGGCAAACAGAAATTGCAGGACAAATTCAGCAGGTCTGACAACATCTGTGGAGAGAAAGCAGAGTTAATATTTCAGGTTCATTGACCTTACTTCAGAGACAATGATAATGGGCCCACTGGCTAATCTTAGCAATCAATCTTTATCCATTAGTTTTCATCAAGTCCAGAAATTGAGTTATTTCATTACTAGCAGAGATCTTGCCAGTGTATATTCCAATAATGTTCCTCTATTTTGGAAGCTCAGACCTCCTAGAGCCAAAGCACTCAAAAATTCAAGGCAGCCCTAAGATTACAGGAAAACATTTCTGAAATCTGCTTTGTTTCCTTGAACAGGTGCAGATCTGAATTATTGGCAGCTTCACCATATTAGCCTGGCTGTCTCCAAGAAATTCCGTGTTGTGTTTGAAGGAGTGAAAGGGGCAGGCAGTTTGGCTGGAGGAATCTCCATCGATGATGTTAACCTCTCGGAAATGCATTGCCCCACCCATGTGTGGCATATCAAGAACTTTACCCGCCTTTTAGACTCTAGTCCCTCGGGGAAGGATGGCATAATTTACAGTCCGAGATTGTACTCGAGCGAGGGGTATGGATTTCAGATTGGCCTGTATGTGAATGGAACGAGCAGTAGTCCCTCTTACCTTGCTGTGTATTTCCACTTGGTCAGTGGACCTAACGATGACAACTTGCAGTGGCCATGCCCATGGAAGCAGTGCACAATGTCATTAATGGATCAACATCCAGATATTAGACGGCGCATGTCCCATCAAAGAAGTGTCACCACGAACCCTGAAGAAGGTCAGGTAACATCCTTATCAGTCCTTCTGCATTCGTTTCCAATTTTGGCTGTCCATGTTAACTGTGGTATGACTTTGTTTTACAGTCTACCAATCATCCTACTTTTGGGACAGACCTGACAAAGTAGGAGTTTTAGTAACAGATACTGATGGCACCAGGTACTATCAGGGGCCTGGACGTGGGACCAATGTATTTTTATCCCACGAGAGGTTGAAAAGCAGAGAGTTTATCAAGGGAGATGATGTCTACTTCCTTTTGACCGTGGAAGGTATGATTCCATATTCTAGCCATTTTTGCATCTTTCTGCACAAGAACAGTTATATGGTGAAAAAGAATTCAAATTTTGCTGAAAAGACAGTCACGCTGCTGAAGCTTTTGGTCTTGTGCCCTTCAAGAATGTCAAATTTCAAACCATTGCAACCATTTATACAGTACAGAAAGGTTCCAACTGGTTGGCAGTCACCTCAGATTTGACTGAGGCGTTGCCAGAGAGGAAGCAAAATGGAACGATAGGCTCCCACATTCCAGGGTAGTTCAGGGTCAAACATTTTCCTTTTCTATACGGAGAACAGGTCACTTGGCGCGAATGTATGTCACTTTCAGAAAGGTTAAATGACTGATCTTATGGGGTTGACTGGTTTTCTTAAATTAGTTCTTGGTGTTACTGTTAGCGCACTTGGATTGTTCACCAACTGTTGCTTAGTACCAGAATCACATCTAATGGCAGATGTTTTGGTATGAGTTTTAGAAACATGGACTCAACCAGCCTGTGCTTGCAAAGCCAGAATAAAGCCACTCTAGTTGGATCCATGATTGGATAACACTAGTTGAACAATGCTGAGTATACTAATAGTAACACTAAGAACTAATTTAAGATCATCAGCCAAACTTGTAACACTGTTCATTTATGGTTACTAGAAAGAACATATTTTCGTACGTGTACTCTGCAAACTAAAGGAATATTTTCAAGCCTCAAGACATTTTGTGAAGTTATGCAGGAGATTGGGCAGCTCTAGCTCCCCCTTGGTTCCGACAAGGCAATGCCCCAGCTACAGACAATCCGAGTTGATTTGATAACCAATCAGCAACCTTTTCCCATATGAGTCAAGAATTTCAAAGCAGGTAATGAGAAAAGGCCGTCAAGCCACTTAAATCAGAACAGCATCTATCTAATATCACCTGGGTCTAACTAATGTCACCAGGGTCAAACCCAAATTGCCTTAATGTGTTTACTTTGTCCTGTCATAAAGCCAACAATATAAAAAAAACTTATCCATTAACACCACAGAGGCCTGCCACACAGTTTGCTCAAGTCAGAGATAGTCACATGTCTTTTGAGCAATGATGTATCTGTTCCAGAACGACTTTCTGACCCTTACAAAAAGAAATTGCAGAACTGACCAAAATCCCTTTGCTCCTATCTAAAAATCCAACTTCCAAAGAAAGACGACAATTTCTTAGGTAAAGCTAAAGCCACTATAGTGCTGCCCTCTCATTTAAGAGAGACAACCGGTTGTGGTTTAACCTGAGGGTCACCACGCCTCAGTTGAAGGGAGAGGTTGGGAAGGAGAGGCCTTCATGGTAACCTCAGCTGGTGCAGGAATTGAACCCACATTGTGGTATCATTCCACATCACAAACTAGCCATCCAGCCAACCGAGCTAGCTGACTCCCTCGCAGTTATTTATTACACCTTTAATTACAATATATTAAAGTGAAATTGCATTTGGTCAGATATGAGGGCTGCACATACTTCACCTCCTGAAACTTGGTGTTGGATTTCATGATCCCCTCATGGTAGTTGTACAGCTGGTGAGCTCACAAAATGCCCATGGATGCTCTGTCCACGTCCTACAAGCCCAGCCCTGCTGCAGGTTTCCCAGGGAGGGAGATGATCTCGGCAGCCTGCCTGCTTGGAATAACGGAAGCCTCAAAGTCAAGAGCACAATCTAGTCTTGCAACCACTGGGAACTTACTGGTGTATAAGACGGTTAGTACCTGAAGGGGTACCTGAGGGGCCTGGCCCATCAGAACATAAAGCAATGTTCCAGGGAAGTGCTAGCCATTGCTGTACCAGTCTCGTGTTTGTTACAAAGCTGTGTGAGAGTATTTTATTTGTAATAATTACCCTGTTCAGAGCTGTTATTGCACACCTCTGGAGCAGGTGGGGAAGGGGGACTCGAATCTGAGAGATAGGGGCATTACCACAAGAGCATGTCTTTTCAGCAGTTATGATGCAAAGGTTGCACCTGATGTCTCGGCAGGGACCATCGGGAGACCTCAGATGTCATGAATAAAAACCGAAAGAACTGCGGATGCTGGAAATTAGGGACAAAAACAAAAGGTGCTGGAAAAGCTCAGCAGATCTGGCAGCATCTGTGAAGGAAAAAGTCAGAGTTAACGTTTCCCGAAACGTTAACTCTGATTTTCTCTTCACAGATGCTGCCAGACCTGCTGAGCTTTTCCAGCACCTTCTGTTTTTGTCTCAGATGTCATGTAACTGCTTGACGTCCTATGCCATAAACCTACTTAACCAAGCCTGCCTACGACAGAAGACTTTGTCTGGGAATCCTCCTCCACACAATATTATCAGTTGTTGAAATCAATGCCAACAATAAGGAAGGATCTTGGTGGTGAATCTATCCCACCCCCCTACAGTGTTATAGGTGGATGATCAGGATAATATAAGATTCAGGAGCGGTGGGACAGACCCATGCCAAGAACATTGGTAGTGAACGAGGGGTGCTCCTCCTTCATGGACTCCCTGGCACCAATCCCTGCAAAGTATTGCTGCCATCCTGGGTTAGTCCCTAGCCTCCTATCCTTCTGACCTGTCATGGAGCCATATAGCATTGAAACAGGCTCTTCAGCCCACCATGTCTGTGCCAACCAACAAACCCCAAACTACACTAATCCCATTTTCCTGCACTTGGTCCGTAGCCCCTAGCAGTTTAAGTTGTCATTCAGATGCTTCTTGAGTGCCTGCCTTCACCACCCTCTCAGGCAGCACCTTCTCTGGGTGAAAATATTCACTCCCAGATCTCCACCAAACCATTTACTCCTCTCTGTAAGCTTACGCCTTCTGGTCTGAGAGGGGGAAACAGATTCTCACGATCTGCACTTCTGGACACCTTCAATCAGATCCCTCCCTCATCCCTGGCACCCCTTCCCACCCCACTTGCTCCCCAAACCACCAGCCCCCCCAAACCCTGCAAAAAGTGGGCTGCTAATCCGGCACTAGAGATACACCCCTGCCCCTCTAAAGCCACACCAAACTCCATGCACTGGAAACAGGTTTCACTTCCAGCCCCCTCCTGGTGGCACAGCTGGGGCAGGAAGGCTGCTGGTCACTTGTAGAAGGAGGCAGGATAGTTAGTGCCTGGGCAGCAGTAAATATCCTGCGGGTCAAACTGCCATGGACGGGCTGGCTCCTGATGGCCAGGGGCTGAGACAGCAGAGTGCCCATGGGCCACCATTTTTCTCTCACCTCCCCTTCCTCTCTGTCCTTCCTGTTTATTTTTCCCTCTGTTTTTACCGTCCAATCCCCAGAAACCGTGGGCGTTTTGCTTTTTATTTGCGTTTTTGACGATGAATCATGGCGTTGAGAGTTGACGAGCCTTGTCCTCTGATCTTTTAGATGTATCCCATCTTGTTGGCCCTCAGCCAACACCATCAGTGCCAACTCCATCAGTACCCACGCACGTGGTGACACCCACTCCCGGTGGCACGACCACTCAGCCAGCGACTGGCTCCCCAGATTTGTGCGCTGATTTTAAATGTGAAAACAATGGCATCTGCATCATATCTGATGGAGAACCCGTTTGCAGGTAACACCTTCTGTTGTTGTTTCAACGTGAGATGGATTACTGTAACCTTCTCGTTTGTAATGAGCAGAGAGGAGCTTTTATCCTGATAGCATCTTGCGCTGGCGCATGTCAGCCAATGATGTGTTTTTGGAGTGCCGTCGCTATGGTAATGTTAGAAATGGAGCGGCCAATTCGTGGACAGCAAGCGCCCACAAGCAACAATGCGATTACGAGCAGATCACATTCCTTTATCTTCGGAGATAGTAGGAATTGCAGATGCTGGAGAATCTGAGATAACAAGGTGTAGAGCTGGATGAACACAGCAGGCCAAGCAGCATCAGAGGAGCAGGAATTTCTGAAGAAGGGTCTCGGCCCGAAACATCAGCTTTTCTGCTCCTCTGATGCTGCTTGGCCTGCTGTGTTCCTCCAGCTCTACAACTTGTTATCCCTTTATCTTCGGTGTTGATTAATGGCTAAGATATTGCGGGCCAACGTATCCTCAAAGAATGGCTCCTGACAAAGACAGCGAGAGAAGACCAGGCCTTGGTTTGATGCCTTAGGCCGAAGGCAGTGTCTTCTTAGGGACTGGAGTTTCCCAACACCCCATGGGGGAGCCGGGAGGTGGGGGGAACAGGGGATAGGTGGGACAGGGCTGGGGGCTGTGTCATATTCCTTCCACTGAAGATGATTCCCCTCCCTGCCCAAGAGGCAGGACAGAAAGGTGATTAGCCGATCACAGCAATGATTTTTCTGTCACCATAGTCTTACCAGTCCACAGGGCTGCTGTCTCATTACAGAGAGAGACAACTGATGGTATAACTTGAGGGCCACCACACCTCAGGGTGAGGGGAGAGGTCGAGAAGGAGAGTCCTTCATGGTAACCTCAGCTGCTGATGGAAATTAAACCCACACTTCATACTGCTTCGCAAACCAACCGCCCAGCCAACTGAGCTAAAACCCAACCGTGGAATTTTACCCCAGCGACAGCAACCTGTCACCCAAAGACTGCCTGTTTCTTGGATACAGACTGGGTTGGGGGGGAGATGGGGGTGCGGAATAAAAGTCAGGGGTTCCACGTTGCAAACAACGGCTGTGCTCACGAGAGGCAGAGCAGGATCCAACAGAGGGCTTGCCCCCCTCCAACCCCCAATTTGCTGACAGGGCCATTTGCCTCATGGAAATTGTCCAGGCTGGTGAGGCTGTTCCCTGTGAGACAGGGAGGGGGTTACCCTTGCGATTCCCAGCCTGCCTCAGCTGCCCGGGTGGGCCTGGCAGGAGATCCAGAGCCTGCGATGTCACTCATTGAGGCCCTGGATCTTGGCTGCTCCCCCACGCTCCCCTATGTCCACAGGTACCCGACTGAATGTTACCACCCAGGGAAAACCCAGGTGCGTTAAGTCAGTAAGCGCGTCGCATTAGACATCATTCAAAGCGAAAGAAGTTCCCTTCTGTACCCCCTCAGGCCTGCCCTGTCCTATCTGTAACTGAGGTGCTGCTTTTTTCCAGGTGTCGAACAGGTGAGGATTGGTGGTATTCTGGTCAATACTGTCAGACCTACGGCAAACAGGAAGATACTGTGATGATAGCAGCAGTCTCTTCTGTCGTCGTGTTTATGGCCATGCTGATAGTAACCGTGGTCACTGTTTACCATCTTAGACGGAAATATCGCAAGAAGGTGGAGAACAGTAATCGAGATCAAGGAACAAATCTAACCAATGTGAGTGTTTTGATGAAAACTGACATTTAAATGCATACTTTACTGGCGAATTACAATCTGTATTACTTTGCTTCAGCTGGCAAATCAATGACACAGAATAAGAAATAGGAGCAGGCCATTCAACCCTTCGAGTCCACTCTGTTATTCCATACAACCTACCGATCTCTACTTTATCACCTGCTCCCCATATCCCTGGATTCCACTGAACCATAGAAATGGTACAACACAGAAGGGACTGTTTGGCCCATCTTATTCATACTGACCCAAAGACACCCAGATCCCCTTTCCAATCCTATCTCCCGGCCCACGGCCCATAGCCCATAGCCCTGCAGCTTACAGCACACAAGGTGCAGATCCAGGTACTTTTTGGAAGCGTTTAGGGTTTCTGCCTCCACCACCAACTCAGGCAGCGAATTCCCAGACCACCCTCCACGTAAAAATGTCCCCTCTAATCTTTCTGCAACTTAGCTTGAATCTATGACCCCCTGGTTTTTGAACTCTCTGCCAAGGCAAACAGGTTCCTCCTGCCTACTCTATCTCTACCCCTCACAATGTTGTATACCTCAATCATGTCACCCCTCAGCCCTCTCTGTTCGAAGGAAAACAACTTCAACCCCTCCAATCTCTCCATGTAGCTGCAATTCTCCAGCTCTGGCAACATTCTAGTAAATCCTCTCTGTACTCTCTCCATAGGAATTACATTCCTTCCTGTAATGTGGTGACTTCTCTTTTTATTAATGGGATGAGGGTATCACTGACCAGGCAGCATTTATTGCCCATCCCTAATTGCCCAGAGGGCAGTTACGAGTCAACCACATTGCTGTGGGTCTAGAGTCACATGTAGGCCAGACCAGGTAAGGATGGCAGATATCCTTCCTAAAAGGATATTAGTAAACCAGATGGGGTTTTTCCTGACAATCAGCAATGGTTTCATGGTCATCATTAGACTCTTAATTCCAGATATTTATTGAATTCAAATTCCACCATCTGCCATGGCAGGATTCGAAACCAGGTCCCCATATCATTACCTGGGTCTCTGGATTAACACTCCAGCGATAATACCACTTGGCCAACACCTTCCCAACTAGATCCACACACAATGCTCCAGTTGTGGCCTTACTAGTATCTTATACAGTTTAATCATTATATCCCTACTTTTGTGTTCTATATCTCTGCCAATGAAGGAGAGCATTCCATATGCATTTTTTATAACCTTGTCCACCTACACTGCTGCCTTTAGGGATCTGTGCGTAAATCTGCGTCAATCCCAGATTTACATTTATTCAACAAGGAAGTATCTATGATCGTCTGTGGTACAGAATTCCAAAGATTCACAACTTTTTGAGTGAAGTCATCTCTCCTCATCTCAGCCCTAAATGATTGGGCCCTTATCCTGAGAGTGTGTCCCTGGGTTCTGGAGTCCCCAAGGGAAAAGACCTCTTTGTTTCTGACACTGTCAAGCCACTATAGAATCTTCTAGACCACATCTCACTTTTCTAAACTCTGGAGAACATAGGGCCACTTTACCCAGCCTCACTTCATTGGACGAGCCCTTCATCCCAGGGACCAATCTGGGGAAATTTTACTGTATCATTTCCAAATCTGCACAGAGGACTCCAGGTGTGGTTTCAAAAAATTCAAATTCAAGCAAGACTTCTTCATGCTTGTATCCAATTTTCTTACGTGAAAGGCTGACGTGGCTTTTGCCTTCTTAGTTACTGGTTATACCTGCGTACTAATGTTCTGTGTTCCTTGTACGAGTACACTCATGTCTCTCTGAATATTAACATCTTACAAGTTTCAGGCCTTTTAGAATATATTGCCCTTTTCTAACCAAAGTGAATAACCTCACAATCCCCAACTTCTTATGCCATTGGCATCTTGTTGCTCACTCACTCACTCAACCTGGCTGGGTGGCACAGTGGCTCAGTGGTTAGCCATTGAGTTCGATTCCAGCCTCAGGCAACTGTCTGTGTGGAGTTTGCACATTCTCCCCGTGTCTGCGTGGGTTTCCTCCGGGTACTCCGGTTTCATCCCACAGTCCAAAGATGTGCAGGTTAGGTGGATTGGTGAGCTAAATTACCCATAGTGCCCAGGGATGTGTAGGCTCAGTGGATTAGCCATGGGAAAGACAGAGCTATAGGGAGAGGGTAGGGATTGGGTCTGAATTGGTGTAGACTTGATGGGCCAAATGGCCTGCTTCCACATAGTAGGGATTCTATTAACTGATTACAGCCTCTCTGTGTCCTCCTCACAGCTTCCATTCCCACCCAGATTTTTATCTTCAGCAAACTTAAATATATTACTCATTTTCACCAACCCATTATTCAGCTTTTCTCCTTCCCTGCTGCACTATCTCTTTTGACAGTTTATTTTATTCCTGCTTCTGTTTTCAATCCAGTCTTTTGTGCATTAAGTTGGTGCCAAAGAATAGTGACTTTGCACATTTTTCACCGTACTCTTGTATTCCTGTACTTGAGTACACGTGACAATAAAATCTAAATCATAGAATCCCTACAGTGTGGAAACAGGCCCTTTGGCCCAACAAGTCCACATTGAACCTCAGAGCATCCCACCCAGAACCATCCCCCTAAAACCCACCTAATCTACACCTCCCTGAACACTACGGGCAATTTAGCATGGCCAATCCACCCTACCCTGCACATCTTTGGACTGTGGGAGGAAACCCACACAGACACGGGGAGAATGTGCAAACTCCACACAGCCAGTCACCCGAGGGTGGAATTGAACCTGGGTCCCTGGCGCTGTGAGGCAGTAGGGCTAACCACTGTGCCACCATGCTGCCCTAGAATCTAAACATCTATCTCTCACTCTGGGCTCTGTCTCCAGCCATCTGCTTATTTCTTGGCACCTCAACACTGCCCCCCCCCACTTCCTACCAACCACTTGTCATCAGCACATATACTATATTTTCCCAGCTACGATCAGTTCTGAAGAAGAGTCACTGGGCCCGAAATGCTAACTCTGCTTTCTCTCCATAAATTCTTCCAAATCCTGCTCAGTTTCTCCAGTAATCACTGTTCTAGTTACATTCACTTGCAACCTACCATCCCTATAATGAAACTGGTGAAGCTCCTGTTGTTTTTTCTGAACATCCTGCTACCTACTCTGACTCAACACCCTCCCCACCTGCCAATACCACAGAGACCTTGGGATAAGGACTCAGTTTTACTGGATCCTGGCCCAAATTCAACCCTTGAACCATGCACCGAATTTCCTCTGTAGCCCCACAGCAGCAGGAAGACTCTCTCCTCATTCAGCACTCACCAATGCCTTTGCAGTTTAGTCACTGGATACAGAACAGGAGTGGGTAATGCCAGCTTCAGTTTTCTTTTCTGGTTTTGGTCCAGGGTGCACATTCCAACTTTTAGAATACTGCCTACAATTCTGGTCACCCTTCAACAGGAAGGATGGTGTTAAATTTGAGGGAGCACAGAAAAGATTTACAAGGATGTTGCCAGGGTCCAAGAGTTTGAGATATAAGGAGAGGCTGAATAGGCTGGGGCTATTTTCCCTGGAGCTTTGGAGGCTGAGGGGTGACCTTATAGAGTTTTATGGAACCATGAGGGGCATGGATAAGGTGAATAGCCAAGGTCTTTTCCCCAGGGGAGGGGAGTCAAAAACTAAAGGCCATAGGTTTAAGGTGAGAGGCGAAAGATTTGAAAGGGACCTAAGGGGCAACTTTTTCACACAGTGGGTGGTGCGTGTATGGAATGAGCTGCCAGAGAAAGTGGTAGAGGCTGGGACAATTACAACATTTAAAAGGCATCTGGATGGGTACATGAATAGGAAGAGTTTAGAGGGATATGGGCCAAATGCTGGCAAATGGGACCAGGTCAGATTGGGATGTCTGGTCAGCATGGACGAGTTGGACCGAAAGGTCTGTCACTGTGCTGCATGACTCTATAATTACATCCTGCTCTCCTTTAACATTGAGGTTAACCCATTTAAAGGGAATCACACCATTCCGCTCCTTCGGAGGGATCTGTAACTTAGGCAGTGCACCCATCTGGAAATTACTCCTTGAAGGCTGGTATCCTGTCACCAAGTCCCCCTTTATGTACATGTGCGTAGTATGTGACACTGATCCAGCTCCCTCAGAGCCAGCTCTCAGAGTGAACAGGATATCTGACCCTCCTGGTTATATCAGTCAGCCAGGACTCCCTGATTGGGCCAGATTAACAGCCCCAATCAGGGAACTCATATTCTATGAAGTCCAGCTGGCTGACCTTGTTACAATTACTACACATCTCAAGCAATCTATTGAACAGATTGGTTCTGAAGTACAAATTGTTGATGATTTTCCAACAGTTATGCTCAGTCTAAACCATTATTGTCTTCACAGCAAACCCCGATGTGAGAAAACAGTACGAAATTGATTCCTCAGGCACTGGGAAAACACAGAAAGAGTCAAGCGACAGTGATGGAAAACAAATCCTAATCAAATAGTGAATGGTGCTTTTGCTTTGGGAATATTTCCCATTCTGTTTGAAAATTGGATAAAAGGAACATAGGTACTGGTTTTAAGATGAAACTGAACATTCAGCAAAGCATCAAAATTCTAAATAATAATAAACAATGATGTAAGCTAGAAAAAAGCCCAAATACCAAAATATTTCACACTCCAGTTCATGGGCATTTACGAAGTTACATGATTGTGTCTTCTTAAGTGCATACAAGATTTACCAACGTATATGAAGTCAATGTTAGCTGTGATTCTATCCTGATTCTCAACTCATCATGAATTTTATGTGAGAGTACAATTACTGTGATTGTCTGTGACCTACTGTGCATTTAATTGTGCCAACCAATTTCATAGATACTTATTAAAGCAGCAATTGGCCCGTTTTGCACTCACCGTTATTTGTTTGAGCTCATAAGCAGCCAACAGCTGTTAGGTGGAAGGCCAGTTTATTACACATCTCCTCATGACAAAGACTCACTATCACCATCCTCCTGAAGTGTTGGAAATTACATGTCCTACTCCGTCAAGTTTGAGAAAAGCCACCTCCCTGTTCCAGCTAGAAGAGTCCATTGAAGTTAACAATTGTTACACATAAGCAACTAGCTACATTGATATGATAGTTATTGTTGGTGGGAGGGTCTAAATGCCGACTGTGAGCACTGACCCCCTACCTGACCCCTGCTGTGTTCTCCCCTAGTGCCTCTGAGATAAGACCTGAACAGGTTTTCGTGCTGGTGACCCAAGGCTTTGTGAACATACGATATGGGTGCAAATGTAGACCATTCAGCCCCTCTGCCTGCTCTGCTATTCAATAAGGTTGTGTGGTGCTTCATACTCCATTTCCCATCCACCCGTGATTTTTGTCTCACACAAACGTATCCACCTCTGCCTTAAAAATATTCAATAACCCCTCCTCCACTGCCATCTGAGGCAGAGTTCCAAAGTCACACAACCCTCTGAGAGAAAGAACTCCCCCTCATCTCTGTACTTAAAGAGTGACCCTGAAGTTTAAAGCAGTGTGCCTTTGTACAGAACTCATCCACAAGAGGCACCATCCTTTCCACATCCACCCTGTAAAGACCAAACTGGATCTTATACACCTCAGTCAAATCACTCCTCCCTCTCTAAACTCAAGTGGAAACACGCACAGTCTGTCCAACCTTTCCTCAGGAAACAATCCACTCCTTTTAGGTATCAACCTCATAAACCTCCCTGAACCACTCCAATACATTTACATCCTTACTTAAATAAGGATACCAAAGGTACATGCAGTATTTGATATGTTTCTCACCAATGCCCTGTGTCACTGAAACATTACATCCTTCTTATTGTGTTCAATTTCTCTCATATTAAGGATACCAACCCATTAGCCTCTTGTTTAATTGTTGTACCTACGGGCTAACAGTTTGCAACTCATACACTTAAGCACCTAATCCCTCCTCACCTTGGAATTCTGCAGTTGTTCTCCATTTAAGTAACATCTGTCTTTGTATTCTTCACATTTTCCCACCTTGTACACAATCTGCCAGATTTATGTTCATTCATTTGGTCTATCAATGCCCATCTGCATTTCCTCAAGTCTTCTTCACAACGTCCCCCTTTCTACTTGTTTTGGTGTTATCTGCGAATCATGCCTTTGCTCCCTCATCTGAAATGTTGATGGAAATTGTCAATCATTGAGACCCCAAGACAGAGCCCTGTGGGACTCTGATCATTATCCTGTCAATCAAACACAGTCACACTCTCTGTTTTTTGCTAGCCAACCAATCTTCTATCCATGTTAACTGCTCACCAACACCCCCCCTTCAGTTTACACAACAGCACCTTATGTGGCATCACGTGAAATGCCTTCTGGAAATTTAAGTACATCAACAGGGTTTCTTTTACCCACATCATGTGATGCTCCTTCAAAGAATTCCAATAAGTTGGTCAGAAATTATTTCCCTTTGGTTAAACCATCTTGATTCCTCCCAGTTCCCTTGGGTTTTTCCATGCGTCCAGCTCTAAGTTCCTCAGTGATCAATTCTAATACCCTCACCATGACAGACATGTTGCTTCTTTCAGTCTCCGTGATGTCCCTAGACTAGTAATCCAGTGAGCTGGATTTCCACAAAGTCTTAAAAACTGAAAGAACCATGGATGCTGTAAATCAGGAGCAAAAACAGAAGTTGCTGGAAAAACTCAGCAGATCTGGCAGCATCTGTGAAGAAAAAAATCAGAGTTAATGCTTCAGGTCCGGTGACCTCTCCTCAGAACTAGTTTTGAGCTTTTCCAGCAACTTCTGTTTTTGTTGTTGAGCTGAAGTCTTGTAGGAATCAGTTCAAATCCCCAACACAATAGCTGGAGGAGTTTAACTCATAAATATAAAGTTTGTCTCAATAACAGTGACCATGATAACCATCATCAACAGTTCAGTTATGTCCTTGAGGGAAGGAAATTTGCCAACCTTACCTGGTCTGGCCTACATGTGACTCCAGATCCATAGCAATGTGGTTGACTCTTAACTACAGTCTGAAATGGCCCTTGCAAGACACTCAGATCAGGGGCAATTGGGAATGGGCGAACAAAAATTTATTCTCAACTGCCCACCAAAAGAACACCTCTGGGTAAATGGTGGGAGGTGTGGAATCTGGGAACCAGTGCTGGTTCCCAATATGTAGAATTCGACTGCACACTCTTCAGTGCCTCTGCACCTCAAGCCCTAAAATTGTCCCTTTGACCATTGTTGGGGCTGGAAGAGGAATGCCCTCAGGCATCTGTTCAAACAATGACCGAGAAACATTCTCACAGGCCACAATCAGTTAGTGAACCTCCAACTATACTTTGATTGGTCGTGTAATTTGCTTTAATTCGTCAACGGATATTTGACTGAAGTGGAATGAAAACTGTTTATCCATGCACTGAGTTACTTATTACATATGAAGTGAATCCACATCTTGGCCTTGATTGCCACTAATGACTTATAAAATGTGTGAAGGACCATGCAGCAAGTGTCCAGTCCCCAGGATAGACAAGAGGAGGAATTCTTGTCTCAGACTGGGTGGTAAAGGAAATCTGGTCACGTGGGACAGAGCTCACCTGAGAGAGAGATGCCAGTGATACGTATGTGAGCGGATGTCTCCTGTCCCAACAACACTCAGGGAGCTTGACACCATCTAGGACACCTCTTGACTGACACCACATTGACCTGCTGCTGGTTAGGCCTATCCTCACTAGAGTTTAGAAGCGCGAGAGCAGAACTAAGATGTTAATAAAAGATTGACAAAGCGGATGTAGAGAAGATGTTTCCCCTTGTGGGGCAATCTGGAACGAGAGATCATAGTTTTAGGATAAGGGGGAAGTCAGATTTAAAACAGAGATGAGGAGGAATTACTTCTCTGAAAGGGTCATGAATCTATGGTGTTCACTCCCCCAGGGTGCAGGGGATGCTGGGACACTAAGTAAATTTAAGAAGATAGATTTTTAATTAGTAATGGGTTGAGAGGTTAGGGACAGCAGGTAGGACAATGGAGTTGAGATCAAGATGAGATCAGCCATGATCGTAGTAAATGGCAGAGCAGCTTCAGGGGCTGAATGGCCTACTCCTGCTTCTAGTTCTTATATTCTTAAACTCCCTTCACCATGTGATGCTCAGTAGCAGCAGTGTGTAACATCTACAGGGTGCAATGCAACATCTCATCAAACCTCCTCATACAACATTTTTACCAACTAGAAGAATGAGACCAGAAACACTTTCTACCACTTTCCTCTGAAGACGTCATTATCAGACTTGAAACATTAACTCTGCTTCCTCTGTTTCGCTCTCCACAGATGTTGCCAGACCTGTTGAGTTTCTCCAAGACTTTCTGTTCTTATTTTACATTTCTTTACTAGTTAGGAAGGCTAGGAAGAGTCAAGAGGGCTAAAAGGAAATGTTTTTGGCAAACAGAATTAAGCAAAATCCAAAGAGACGGTAAGAACTGCCGATGCTGGAGTCAGAGATAAAACAGTGTGGAGCCGGAAGAACACAGCCGGCCAGGCAGCATTAGAGGAGCAGGAAAGCTGATGTTTCCGGTCGGGACCCTTCTTCAGAGAAATTTTCTGAAGAAGGGTCCAGACACAAAACGTCAGCTTTCCTGTTCCTCCGATGCTGCCTGGCCTGCTGTGTTCTTCCGGCTCCACACT
>NC_063335.1:119528980-119542638 GCF_021869965.1 Rhincodon typus
GCCTGGCCTGCTGTGTTCTTCCGGCTCCACACTCTGTTATCTCTATATATAAGCAAAATCCAAAGGTGTTTTATATGTATACAAGGAGCAAGAGGATAGCTAGGGAAAGGGTAAACCCAGCCAAGGACAAAGGAGAGAATTTATGTGAAGAGCTGGAGGGAGCGGGTGAGGTCCTTAATGAATATTTTTATCGGTATTCACAAGGGAGAAGGACATGGTGGATGGGGAGTCTCTAGATGGGTATGTTGATATTCTGAGGCATGTCAATATAGAAAAAAAGAGAAAGTGTTGGGTGTTTTGAAAAGCATTAAAGTAGACATGTTCCCAGGACCTGATGGGATCTATCACAAAATGCTGAGGGAAGCAGGTAAGGAAATTTTTTGGGCCTTCTCTGAAATCTTGGTATCCTCTTTAGTCACAAAAGAGGCCTCAGAAGATTGGAGAATAGCCGACGTTTTTCCTCTGTTTAAGAAGGACAACAGGTATAATCTAGGAAATTACAGGCCAGCGAGCCTTGTGTCAGTGGTAGAGAAATTATTGGGGATTGTTAGGGATAGGATTTACTCAAATTCGGTTGAAATATTGACTTATTAGCAATAGGCAGCATGCGTTTTGAAGGGGAGGTTGGATCTCACAAATGTGATTGACTTTTTTGAGTAAGTGACAAAGATGATTGATGAAGGCATGGCAGTAGATGTTGTCTCTATGGACATTAGCAAGGCCTTTGATAAGTACCCAAATGGCGGCCTGATACAAAAGATGAAGCCACATGGAATCCACAGTGAACTGGCAAGATGGATACAGAACTGGCTTGATCATAGACGACAGAGAGTAATGGTGGAAGTGTGTTTTTCTAACTGGAGATCTGTGACCAGTGGTGTTCCACAGGGACCAATGCTGGGACCCCTGTTGTTTGTAATGTTCTGGCGGAGAATGTAGGTGGGCTGATTAGAAGTGAGAAGGATTGCCAGAGGATCCTTTAACCAAAGGAGTTTGAGAACCTCAGAGATGCTGGAGTCAGAGACAACAGTATGGAGCTGGAGGATCACAGCGGGTCAGGCAGCATCAGGGGAGCAGGAAAGTCTACATTTCGGATCAAGTCCATTCTTCAGAACTGGGGAGGGGGGAGGGAGCTGGGAAATAAATAAAGGGAGGTGGGGTGGGGCTGGGGAAAGGTAGTGGAATGGTGATAGGTGGATGCAGGTAGGGATTGGTCAGTGGGATGGATGGGGCGGATAGGTGGAGAAGAAGATGGATAGGTTGTGTCAGGTCAAGGAGGCGGGGATGAGAGGGAGGTTTGGATGTGGGATGAGGCCAGGGATGGAGAGATCTTAAAACTGGTGAATTCTATGTTCAGGCCATCGAGCTGTAGGCTCCCAAGGCAGAATATGAAGTGTTGCTCCTTCAGTTTGCGTGTGGCATCATTGTGCATTGGAGGATGCCCAGGATTGACATGTCACCCAGGGAGTGGGAGGGGGAGTTAAAATGGTTGGCGACTGGAAGATGGTGTTGATTATCACGTACAGAGCGCAGATGCTCCACGAAATGGTCCCCGAGTCTGTGCTTTATTTGAGAACCATTGTTTTTGGTCAAGGTCTATTTGCCCCTTGCCTCTCACATGGCAGGCTGGTTAAGAAGCTAAAAGCACATGGGATCCAGAGCAAATTAGACCCAAAATTGGTTTAATGACTGAGGACAATGGTCTAAGGTGTATTTGTGACTGATGCCTATATTCAATGGTGTAGCTAAAGTTTGGTGCTGGGTCCCTTGCTGTTTGCTGTATACATTGACGATCTAGACATGAATATGATCATGAGGTATGATCAATAAGTTCACATATGACACAAAAATTGGAGGAGAAAAAGCTTTAAGCAACAGGAAAATATAGACAGGCTGATCAGTTAGACTGAACACACTGTTGTAAAAGCTCTATGACTTGTTAATTTGGTCTCCTCCCTGTTCTTCTACTAACTCAGACCATAGTTAACAAGGTGTAGAGCTGGATGAACACAGCAGGCCAAGCAGCATCATAGGGGCAGGAAGGCTGACGTTTTGGGCCTAGACCCTTCATCAGAAATGGGGGAGGGGAAGGGGGTTCTGAAATAAATAGGGAGAGAGGGGGAGGCGGATAGAAGATGGATAGAGGAGAAGATAGGTGGAGAAGAAACAGACAGGTCAAAGAGGCAGGGGTGGAGCCAGTAGAGGTGAGTGTAGGTGGGGAGGTAGGGAGGAGATAGGTCAGTCCAGGGAGGACGGACAAGTCAAGGGGGCGGGATGAGGTTAGTAGGTAGGAGATGTGGGTGCGGCTTGAGGTGGGAGGAAGAACAGGTTAGGGAGGTGGGGACAAGCTGGGCTGGTTTAGGGATGCGGTAGGGGGAGGGGAGATTTTGAATCCCTGTTCCGTACCTACACTGGCCCTAAACCCCACCTCTTCCTCAGTTACATTGATGACTGTATCGACGCCGCCTCGTGCCCCCATGAGGAGCTCGAACAGTTCATCCACTTCACCAACACCTTCCACCCCAACCTTAAGTTCACCTGGACCATCTCTAATACCTCTCTCTCCTTCCTGGACCTCTCTGTCTCCATCTCGGGCAACCTCCTGGAAACCGATATCCATTTCAAGCCCACCAACTCCCACAGCTACCTAGAATACACCTCCTCCCACCCACCTTCCTGCAAAAATGCCATCCTCTATTCCCAATTCCTTCGCCTCCGCCGCATCTGCTCCCAGGATGAGGCATTCCACTTACGTACATCTCAGATGTCCTCGTTTTTCAAAGACCGCAACTTCTCCCCCTCAGTGGTCGAGAACGCCCTCCACCATGTCTCCCACATTTCCCGCAACTCATCCCTCACACCCCGTCCCCGCAATAAGAACCAAAACAAAATCCCCCTCGTCCTCACATACCACCCCACCAACCTCCGGATCCACCGCATCATCCTCCGACACTTCCGCCATCTGCAATCTGACACCACCACCAAAGACATCTTTCCCTCCCCACCCTTATCTGCTTTCCGGAGGGACCACTCTCGCCGTGACTCCCTTGTCTGCTCCACACGCCCCTCCAGCCCCACCACACCTGGCACTTTTCCCTGCAACCGCAGGAAGTGCTACACCTGCCCCCACACCTCCTCCCTCACCCCCATCCCAGGCCCCAAGAAGATTTTCCACATCAAGCAGATGTTCACCTTCACATCTGCTAATGTGGTATGCTGCATCCGCTGTACCCGTTGTGGCCTCCTCTACATCGGGGAAACCAAGCGGAGGCTCGGGGACCGCTTTGCAGAACACCTACGCTCGGTTCGCAATAAACAACTGCACTTCCCCGTCGCGAACCATTTCAACTCCCCCTCCCATTCCTCAGACGACATGTCCATCCTGGGCCTCCTGCAGTGCCATAACGATGCCACCCAAAGGTTGCAGGAACAGCAACTCATATTCCGCTTGGGAACCCTGCAGCCCAATGGTCTCAATGTGGATTTCACAAGTTTCAAAATCTCCCCTCCCCCACCGCATCCCAAAACCAGTCCAGCTCGTCCCTGCCTCCCTAACCTGTTCTTCCTCCCACCTCAAGCCGCACCCCCATCTCCTGCTGACTAACCTCATCCCACCCCCTTGACTTGTCCATCCTCCCTGGACTGACCTATCCCCTTCCTAACTCCTTACCTACACTCACCTTTACTGGCTCCACCCCCGCCTCTTCGACCTGTCTGTTTCCTCTCCACCTATCTTCTCCTCTACCCATCTTCTATCCGCCTCCCCCTCTCTCCCTATTTATTTCAGAACTCCCTTCCCCTCCCCCATTTCTGATGAAGGGTCTAGGCCTGAAACGTCAGCCTTTCTGCTCCTATGATGCTGCTTGGCCTGCTGTGTTCATCCAGCTCTCCACCTTGTTATCTCAGATTCTCCAGCATCTGCAGTTCCTACTATGTGATTTAGAATAGTTACAACGCAGGAGGCCATTCAGGCATATGAGTGCATGCTGGATCTCTGCAAGTGTCAACACACAGATCATCCTCTTTTCCCCAGAGCCCTGCAATTCTTTTACCCTTCACATATTTAACTAATTTCATCCTGCGTAAGCAGCTGAATGACAGTTTTTCTTTATACCAGATGAAAAAAAATATGACAAGGAAACATTCATCCCTCAATCGTTTTGGCAAAACAAGCTCCCCCTCTTGGCCACATTCACATTCTGCATTCACTGTGCAGCATGGATACTCCGAGCGTCATCTAGCGGCCAGACTCTGCAGTGCAGGAGAGGCATGCCTCCCCCTCGTGTTGGAATACGGAATCGCAGCGGCCCGGCTCCTGTAATTGCGATCTGGAAGCCTTTCCTTCCCCCCTCAGTGGCTCGAAGAGTGACAATGCAGCCCGGGTGAACGGGTTGAGCGGCTAAACGCCCATTGTAGCACCCCAACAATCGGATGACAGTTTACACCCGGAGGGTAATACAGCCGTGTGTAGCGCCACTCCCGGCAGGAGGTGTAGATCTCAGCTGGCGGGTGTGACGATCATGGAGTAAAGTCAGCAGCCTCCGGTGACAGCGCCTCTAACGGTGGGGCGGATTCATTGGAGAAGGGTTCGGAGAACCAGTTGCCCCCATGAGCGGGGAGAGGAATGGTCGGTAGGAGTAAGGTTCGCCTCTCGAGGTCAGAGGAGGCGCGTTCTCCAGCGGGAGGCCCACTGAGGCGCCACCCAGCGGCGAGGAAGACCATTGGTAATACGTCTCTATGGTGCGCCACCGAGCGGTTTGGAGGACTCTGAGTAGCCTGGGTCTCCAGCCGGGAAGCCTCCCGTTGCACCGCCCCCCAAAGTCCTGGAGGACTCTGAGATGAGAGGACTTCCGGGGGGAAAGACCCAAAGAACTGCTGAAAATCCCAAGAAAAAACAGGAATTGCTGGAAAAACTCTGCAGATCTGGCCGCTTCTATGCAGAGAAACCAAAGTTTTCGGCGTAGTGACTCTTCTTGAGAAATTCCAGAGGAGACACGCCTCATTGCAGCGCCGGGGAGAAATGTGAAGGGGCGAGACCGCCAGTCGGGAGCCTCCCAATGCAGCGCCCCCAAGCGCCGTGGAGGATTGTGAAGGGGTGGGACCGCCAGTCGGGGAAACTCCCAATGCAGCGCCCCCAAGCGCCGGGGAGGAATGTGCAGAGTCGGCTGAGGGGGAGGAGGCTGATCGTGGGGCGGGTGCGGAGGCCTCGGTCGTCGAGTTCAGTCAGTCAGCCAGCACCTGAAGCCGGGGACTGGATGAGTTGAGTGGAGGAGCAGTGCGGCCTGTTGGGGAGTCTCCCTCTCTCGTTGCAGCCCCCCGCCGAGTTTGAGCGGAGACGGGGGCGGGGGGGAAAGAAGCCGAGGCCTGTGGGCTCTCTCTGGGCCGCCATGTTCAGGCTAGTGTAGATAGGGGCCCGGGGACTGAGTGAGAGACCGACAGAGAGAGAGAGATGGCAGCGAGCTGGCACGCCGTGTTGGCCGACCAGGCCGAGCTGTTGGTGGGCCGCCTGGAGGACGGGGTGTGGGCCGGCCTCGGTCTCCTGCGGCGCGGCCTGGGCATCGATTTGGGGCTGGAGCCGTGGCTGAGACGCCAGCCCCCTGGCTCGGCCGGCCTGGCCCTCCTCGTCCTCCTGCTGCTGGTGGTGGTACCGGCCGTGCTGTGGGCCCTGGGCCGCCTCCTGGTGTCCGCCTGCAAGAAGCCGGGCCCCGCGCAGGCCCAGGCCCAGGGCCGGCTTCAGCACGGACACAGGGGCCGCAGGAGCGGCAGCGGAGGGGGAGCCCGGAACTGGGACAAGACCCCGGCCGATGTCCAGCAGCAGCGCCTGGAGGAGCAGCGGAGGAAGAACAAGAGGAAGGAGAAGCCAAAGGTGAGCAGAATAGACCCCAGCCCAATACTCCCCCCGGGGAAAGGCATCACCTTAATAACCCCCATTCTCCCAAAGTCCCAGCTCTGATAACTCTTAAAGCCGCATACCCTGCTCCCAAATCCCCAGGGACAGGTGTCATCTTAATAACCCCATTTGCCAAAGCCCCACCCCAAATACCCTGTAGAATCAAATATCCTCTGCCCCGATACCACCAGGGGACAGGTATCACCCTGAAACCACCAAGCCCCAACTCCAACACTCCTGAAACAAACTACTCCAGCATTGGGGAGCGGATGTCAGCCTAATACTCCCTGGGGACATATCACCCTCATTCACCACCTCCCAATAATCCCCCAAACCCTCACTGAATGCAGCAGACAGGCCTTACCCTAATAATCACCAGCATAGGTATTACCCAAATATTGTCTGGGGACAGGCATTACCCTATAAACACCATCCCCTGCACTCCAATAATCTCCCAAACCCCTGGAATCTAATACTCCCTGAAACCAAATTCGTCACTCCAAGTACTCTTGCCTGGGTTCAGGCATCACCCCGATTTCCCCCATACCCCAAAAGCCTAGTGCTTCCAAATCCAAATAACCTACCACTACCCTGCAGGGACTGGAGTTGTTCTGATAGCTCTGGTAACCCCCAAGACAGCCCCCTCAGTCTGCCCTGCCTGAATGCAGCACCCCCCACCCTTAAGAATCAATACACCCTGAAAGTTCCTACATCTGCTTCAATGCCGCAGTGGTCAGGCAACCACTTATTACCTCATCAGTAAGCCCCCATTTCCCCCAATCCCCTTGAAACTCAATAGATCCTGCAACCAAATATTCCAATATTTCCCCCATGTATGACCCTTTAAACCAAATACAACTTTATATCAAATTTCATTTTTCATATACTCTTAAACTGCTTAATCTCCTCCATACCCCCAAACTAAATACCTCTTCTAAACTGAATATCCTACTCTGTGCCCCTTCAACCAAATAACCCGTTCATATTTCCTTAAACTAATACCTAAAAACATCTCAACCAAGGACTATTTCTATATTCATTAAAGTAAATCCCTCAAGCTATCTATAATTTCTCTGCATATGCCTCCATGAATATCTTATAAATAACATCCGGCAGTCCCCTCATCGTAATTTTCAAATCCACTCTTAACAAGTTATAACTATTAGTCTATATACAAATCTTGTACGCCCCATTATTTATATGGGAATTGTCCATGTGTTATAAAATGTCAGCAAATAGCTGAAAAGTTTTTTTTGGGGGTGCTGGGGTTTCCTAAAATAGAATATCTTCACAATGTGCCTTGTGAGCAGCCCTAACTGAGGCTCGCCGACAAGGCGCAAGGACGGTGTGGTTATGGTGTATCCTAGAACAGTTTGTGTGATGTGGCACTCCCAGAGAGAGAGCATGTGTGTGTCGGAGAGGAAGAAATTTGTGGCCTAGCTGCAGTTGTGGGTGCACAAATGTTGTGGTTCTTCTGTGAAACTGCACATTCATAGACAAATTTACTGCAGTGATACATTAAATGGTTACTTTCACTTCAGTGTGGATTAGCTAAAGCAGTTTGTTCGAGAACAGTTAAAGTGTGTGTCTTGGCTGCAAATAGTTAGCTATAAACTTCTCTGTTGACTGAGCAAACAAAAATGTTTGCTTAATAGTTTGCTACTGAGAGTTGTTTTGTGGCACTGTTTCAATCATACACTAAAATGTTAAAAGGAAATCTGTTGAATACTGAAAACTGTTTTCTTAAGTATAAACTAGATGTTATTTCTGCAAAATGCTTTGGATATACTTTGAGTCAGTGTTGTGACCAAAATTCCTCATTTAAAATTTGGTTTCATGTGTATAAGTATCGAGATGCTCACTGTTTTCAGTCTCAGTCTTGCGACAAGACAATTTGCAACCTTGGTGTTGCCTTTCACCCTCCAGCCTCCCACGTTCTACCTTCTGTATGCTTGAGGTCATCCCAAAACTTCACTCAAATCAAATTCTGTTCATTCATTACCCCTATGATCACTGACCTACATTGGCTCTGAAATTCCTGCCTGGCAAAGCCTATTCTGATCTTTGCAGTCTTCTCAAGCTCTGAAACTCTTTGCAATCTGTACCCTTGCAATTCTGGTCTCTTGTACATTCCCTTTTTCAATTGTGCTACCTTTGTGCCTTCAGCTGCCAATGCTCAAAGCTCTGGAATTCACCTCTTAAAGTAATACATCCCTTAAACATCTTTTTGATCAACCTTTGGTTTTCTGGCCTTGTACCTCTGTCTGGTTCAGTTTCATATTTTGTTTGATTTTGCCCTGTGCAGCATCTTGGGATCTTTTGTTATGTTAGAGAACCAATCTAAATGCAAAATCATCTTCGAAAAAGTACTTTGATAATTGGGTACCTTCAAAAGCTTAAAATGGCTGTTTCTAAAAAGATGGAAAGGTAGAAAATATAGGGGACGAGGAGGGCAAGGATTGAGACAGCAGGAAACTGTCATCAACAGTAGGGTATACATAAGAGATCAGAGGCTGGGAGCAGTGGGTATGGAAAACTGGAAAATGTGCAGCGTACGGTGGAGTATGGTTGTCAATGGATTTGACTTCTGTGTAGCTGTAATGTTAGTATGTTGGTGTGTCACTTTGTTCAGCTGGGAGGTAGAGAACAGGGCTCACTATGGCACAGAAAGGACCAAGATAATTCAAACAGTAGTCTGGTCAGTGATTTCAGTGGTGAAGGAGCTACATCCCTTGTGAATAAGGGCAGTGTTGCTCAGAATAATTCTTGGTGACTGTTGAAATGTAAGATTTAAACTCTCTTTGGTCAAGCAACATCCAAATAGTGACTTAATGAGTATGTGTGAAGTGGGATTAGTCACAAGGGAATGGAATAATGTTGTGGAACCTAGGTCCTGGAACATGAATAGAAATGTGTTTTTTTTAAACAAAGCAGACAATGGAGATCTTATAAACAGTGAAAGATACGTGCTTCAGGAAGCAGTATCTGGGGTTTTCTGCTCCAGGCTTGACCCAGAGGTTTGGATAGCTTAGTCATGTTTTAAATGCACTGAGTTACTCCAATTCAGTTTCATTTTAAGAGCCGTTTAAATTGCTTTGCTCAAACATCCTAAGGTGTCCTTATTTAATAGGCAGTGATGCAAGTATGAAATCATGGGTGATACAATGACTTACTTGTGTTGAGGTAAGTTGGAAGTGAGTGAAACAGTCCAGAATAAATTGCAGAAAATGAAACACTGCATCCACAATTTGGTACATTGTAGACTTTGTTATATTGTATCTTAAATCTTAACCTGCAAAAAATGTTAGTCTTAAAATTTGCAAGATTATCAAGAATAAAAGTGAATTTCTGGTTTGCTGCTGAAACACTTCCTCTGTCTGGATTTCCCTGCTGATGTATGGGTTCAATCTGAGTGAAAGGTTGCCCTTCTTCAAATGTGGGAAGGGGGAAATCTGTAGTTCAGACTTCTGGCTGGTTTATGTTTGAAAATCTTTTAAAGATTATTGCAAATGCATACTTTATCAAGTACAATACTGTGTGCTGCTGTGTCGTAGCAGAATCTTGCTGGCAATTTTGCACCACCAAATCTGTTGCTATTCCTTCACCCTGTACCGTCTGAACAAAAGACCACTGTAACTACATGAGTGCCAGCACGCTGGGTCAGGCTGAAGAAAATGCTGATGGAAATCTTTTTCGCTGGTTTGACATAAAGCTGGAATTTTGTTTTGCAGTTTCCCTCACAGGCATGGTTTCTGCACATGGATTTCTTTTAAACTCGCGGTAACTGATTAAAAGTATGCTATCTCCACCTACAAGATGTATCATGCTGCTTGATCAGAAATAAAAATAGAAAGTCTGTCAGCATCTGTGGAGCAATATGGTGGCTCAGTGGTTAGCTCTGCTGCCTCTTGGCACCAGGGACCGAGGTTCGATTCCAGCCTCGAATAAATGTCTGTGTAGAGTTTGCACATTCGCATGGTGTTTGTGTGCTCTGGTTTTGTGCTGCAGTCCAAAGATAAACAGGTTAGGTGGATTGGCCATGCTCAATTGCCCGTAGTGTCCAGGGGTGCGCAGTGCAGATGGGTTAGCCATGGTAAAATGCCGGGTTACAGGGATAGGGTAGGGTAGGGTAGGGTAGGGTAGGGGATGGAACTGGGTGGGATGCTGTTTGGAGGCTCAGTGCAGACTTGATTGCCAATTGGCCTCTCTCCACAGTAGGGATTCTATGAGGGATTTCTGAAGAAGAGTCCAGACCCGAAACGTCAGCTTCCCTGCTCCTCTGATGCTGCTTGGCCTGCTGTGTTCATCCAGCTCTACACCTTGTTATATCAGGGATTCTATGATCCTTTGATTCTAAGAGAGAAACCGACCCATTGAAAAATAGAAAGTAAGAGCAAGAGTAGGCTATTCAGCCCATTATGGCTGGTGCTCTGTCTCAATACCATACACCCACTACTCCTTAACACCTTTAGCTGCTAGAACTGTTTCTTTCTTCAATATATTCTGTAACTTACCCTGCTCAGCCTTTTGAGGGAGAGAATTCCACAGATTTACCACCTCTGAGTGAACATGTTGTTCCTCATCTCAGTCTGAAATGGCCTATCCCTTATCCTGAGACTGAGAGCCCTTTTTCTGTGTCCTCTGGCAAGAGCAATCATCCCTGCATCTAGTCCTATTGGAATGTTATGCGATTCCCTCATTGTTCTAAACTCCAATGAATATAGATGCAGTCAACTCAATCTCTTGAGAGGAAAAATCTGCCACCCCAGGAATCAGTCTGATGAGCCTTTGTTGAACGTCCTCTTTGGAAAATTTTTAAAGTTGGCATTTTCAGACTTTGCTGTGTGGATTTGTAATAAAGAATAATACTCCAGAAATCAAAGAGGCTATTTGACCCAAGATTTTGAGTGCATGGACTACTATCATATCTAATTAAACCAGTGTGTGATGGTTTCTCACCATTTTACTTATTCTTCCTGCTAAGGTGAACAAAATTAATCATGGATTCCAAAAGGGAATTAGAAAGTAGTTGAAGGGATAAAATATGCAGAGTTTCAGGAGAAGGTGGAAGAGTGAGACCAGCTGGATTGCTCCTGCAATGAGTACCGATTCTAGAATCAAGCAGGATTAGACTGTTAATGAGCCCACCTCCAGGAGTATAGAATCTACAGTCAACTGACCCTTGGAAGAAAAAAAATTCTCCTGTCTCAGTCTTACACAGGGAGGCCCCTAACAGTTCTAAACAAGGGGAAACATCCTCTTCGTATTCATCCTGTCAAGTCCCTTTGGGGTCCTGTATGTTTCAATATGATTGCCTCTCGTTCATATAAAATCTAATGGATACAGGCCCAACTTGTCCAATCCTTCGTCATAAGACAGCACCTTCATCTCAGGAATCAGTCAAGTGAACTCCCTCTCAACTGCTTCTAATACTTAAGTAGGGAGACCAAAACTATACACAGTACTACAGATGTACAGCCAGCATGGAATGGCCTCCACTTGCGCTGTAATCCTTCTGTGATTTGATTTCCCCATATTATACTCCATCTGCCACCTATTTGTCTGTTCACTTGTCTTATATGCCTTTGCAGATACATCACACCTTCCCGAAAGCTTATTAGTCCACTTAGCTGGGATATATTGTATTTGTTGCCTCCTTCAAATTTGTTAAAGTATTTTGTAAATAGCTGAGACCTCAGTAGTCATCCTTGAGACACTTTACTGCCAAACTAAAAATGAGCTGCTTATCTTGATTCTCTGCTTATTTGTTGACCAATCTATTAGCCTTAACTGCAGGAGCCATTATCTTGTGCAACAACCTTTCATGTGCCACCTTATCAAATGTTGTTTGAAAATCCAAATGCCCATTGATACTGGTTTCCCCTTTATCTGTCCTGTTACTTATATCATCAATAAAAAAGCTGATAGATTTGTCAAAATAATTTCCGTTTCATCACTCACAGGGTTCTGAATCTTTGAAATTTTGTACAGCAGTGGATGCTCGGTCTGTATATTTAAGGCTGACGCATTTTAAAAGCTAATTTAAAATCATTTTGACACCTTAACTATTTTCAAATGATTTTTCCTTAACACTTGAGTTTGTGAAACTTCAATCCCTCTACTTCAATCTTTTTTGCGTTTTGTATCCTTTTGAAAGAAACTTTATCTTAATGCCTGTGACTGTACAGGTGTTCTCAGTTCGACTCACCAGTGTATTGGAGAGTTTTAGTGTAACAGCAGTGGACTTGCACTGCAGTATTTTACATGTGTCATTTTATGATATAGCTTCACCATGGTGGCAAGTAAGTCTTCCTTTACATATACTTTACATGCAGAAGCAGACTTTCAGCCAAACATGGCAATGTCAGTAATTGTTTCATATGAAACCCAGTCTCTTCTATATCTCGCTCCTACCTGTAATTAAGGTGTCCCCTTAAATGTGTCTATGTTGTTTGCCTAAACTACATCTTGTGGTAGCAAGTTCCTCATTCTAGCCATTCTCTAAGTAGAGGTACCTTCAGGTAGACTGTAGCAGTTTGAGGCAGCAGCTCGCGATATCTTTCCAGGACAATTAGGCTTGGATAATAAATGTGCCCTAGCTAGTGCCCGCAACTCTGAATAAATATAAAAGTATGTTTCCCCTGAATTTCCTGTAGTAAGTATTGGTATCTATTATTTTTACGGCCCTTAGTTCTGGACTGTTTCGCAAATGCAAAGGTGCTCACTATGCTGACCCTAACAAATGCATTCAAAGTTTTAAAGCACTGTATCAGGCCAATTTAATTACAGTTGCGTTTATATAACACACAATTAGCTACAGTAAATTCCAGGAAACTGGTGCTGTTGACAATTAACCAGACATGCTTTATTTCATTTTTGAATTTTTTTTTAAAAGCAAAGTATCTATTCAGTTAACAAAGTTCTTTCACATTGCATGAAGTGTTTCTTGGTTTACAACAGTCACTATAGTTCAAAGTACTTCATAGGCTCTAAAGCACTCTTGGACATCCTACAGTCATGCAAGTCATGACAAAATTGCAAGTCTTACCTTTTATCTCAACTCACAGCTGATTCTAAATGAAATTCAGCTGAGGTTGACAGGATGTGAAGTGAGGGAGAGAGGCCTCACTCTGGCATAAAGATATGAGAAAAGTCTCTCCTGCCTCTGAAATTATAGACAAATTTCAGGGTACTTTAGATAGAATTTGTGGCAAGGGATGTTCTAGATACGATATGTTTGCTGTATGCCAACAGAATGTTCAGCTTTGTGTCCATTCAAGATGGATCAGCTGCAACAACGTGAATTTATACAGATCAATTAAGGTAATAAATATTTCCCAAGGTGCTCCATAGGAATATTATAAAGCTGAATATGATACTGAGCCATGTAAGGAGACATTAAGGCGTATGAGCAAGACTTGGTCAGAGATAGGTTTTAAGGAGTGACTTGCAAGGACAGAAGCGGAGCGGTGAGGTGGTGTCAGGAGGAAATTCCAGAGTTTGGGACCTCAGCCATCAAAGCTGCTAATGGTAGAGCAATTAAAATTGAGGGCACCCTCATGAGGCCAGATTAAAGGTCCACAGATTTCTCAAATTGAGAGGCTAGAGGATGTTACTGGGATAAGGAGGGACAAGACCGTGGAGGGGTTTGAAATTGAAGATGAGAATTTTAAAATCACTCCTGTGACTGGCAAGGCACCATTGTAGGTCAGGCATGGTCAGCAGAGTTTTGAAACGCCTCAACCCCAAGTTTAGGGAGTGGGAGACT
>NC_063335.1:119543038-119561512 GCF_021869965.1 Rhincodon typus
GAAGGAGGGTCTAGGCCCGAAACGTCAGCCTTCCTGCTCCGCTGATGCTGCTTGGCCTGCTGTGTTCATCCAGCTCTGCACCTTGTTATCTCAGATTCTCTAGCATCTGCAGTTCATGCTATCTCTAGATAACAGACAGACAAGGTTGATTTTGTTTATGCTAATTGCTAATTTGCAATTATGCTAATTGTCCAGTTGAAATTGTTGCATACTCTGTGCTATTGAAGACAATGAAGAAGTGTACTTAGCTTTTTAGTTAAAAGGCATTGGAACATAAAAATAAGAGTGGGATCCAGCTTTTTTTACTTGTGGGATGTTGGTATCACTGGTGGGCCAGCAATCATTACCTGTACCTAGTTACCCTTGAGAAGGTGCTGGGCAGCTGCTCCTTTAACCACTGCGATTCATGTGCTATAGGTAGACCCACAATGCCCATAGGGAGGGAATTCCAGAATTTTGACCCAGCGATGCTGAAGGAACAGCAATATATTTCCAAGTCAGGATGGTGAAGATCTTGGAAGAAAACATGCAGATAGTGGTGTTCCTATGTATCCCATGGCTATAATAAGATCTATCTCATTGGTTTTTCAAACCTTTCTTAGCACTTTTGGTTAGTGATCCCTATCATATTCCACTGTATAGTACAAAATGTACCATTTTGTTAACAGTGCAACAGTATGTAACTGTGTGTCTTTTTAATGCTTATTCCTGCGATTGTTGCATCCTCAGCACCTAGATGCTATTCAGGAATTCTCTGATCATTGACTGTTGAGCTAGATTTCTTTTGGTGGATACTTTAAAGAATTAAAAATAACAATCACTCTTTTCTCAATAGACCCGAAGTTAGTTTGAAGGTCTGGTTTATCACCTTTAAAATAATTATAAGGTTCTTGCAGCAACTATGTATATTTTATATGATACACACACACATCACACTAATAATTTTTTTTATTAATATCCACATTTGCCTTGTACCGACAAGCATTTAATTTTTGGCATGAGTTTACCCAGTCATATTAATAGTTAATTATAGAAATAGGTGGCAGGGAAATCAACTGTCAAAATATGTTAACAATCTCGTGTCCGTGGTGTGCTTCCTGTGTTCAGATTCCCCTTTTGCCCAAGTTGACATAGAATCATGCAGCACAGAAACGGGCACTTTGGTCCAACCAGTCCATACCAATCATAATTGTAAACTAAACTAGTCCCACCTGTCTGCACTTGGCCCATATCCCTCCAAAAATTTCCTATTCATGGGCAGCGCAGCGGCTCAGTGGTTAGCACTGCTGCCTCACAATGCCAAGGACCTGGGTTCAATTCCACCCTCTGGCAACTATCTGTGTGGAGTTTGCACATTCTCCCCGGTTTCCACTGGTGTCCTGGTCTCCTCCCACAGTCCAAAGATGTGCTGGTTAGGTGGATTGGCCATGCTAAATTACCTGAAGTGTCTAGAGATGTGTAAGTTAAGTGGATTAGCCATGGGAAATGCAGGGTTACAGGGAAAAGGATAGGGGAATGTGTCTGGATGGGATGCTCTTCGGAGGGTCGGGTGTGGACTTGCTGGGCTGAGTGGCCCATTTCCACACTGTGGGGATTCAATGATGTTCATGAACCTATACATATGTCTTTTAAATATTGTAACTGTACCAGCATCCACCACTTTCTCTGGAAGTTCATTCCACACACAGACCACACTGTAAAACAGAATGTCACTTGTGTCTTTTTGAAATATTTCTCATGGTTTACAGGGTCATTGAAACAGTCCATGCAAATACTAGTCTTAGCTACATGCATCCTGACTGGAATCTATATTGCCATTTCTTCCTTGTTTTTGGATGAAAATACTGGAGTACCCTCTCCCAACAGTCACTACACCTTGCAATGCGAGAAAGCAGTTCACCTCCAGGGCATTTGGGGACAAACAGCAGATACTGGCTTTGCTCGTGACATCCCTTGAACAGATAAGAGTAGCGTTGTGATCATCTAGAGATTTGGAATGTACTAGACAATTGCAAGTTCGATATTCCTTTTGAATGTGAAGAATAGTTGCTTTGTTTCTGACCAACGATCCATCTGAATTTCTGTTGTGCGCTACCTGTTTTAGTTCATTGAAATTACTTTTCTGCAGCTGTCCATGAGGTATCTTAAACTAGACAACTCATTTGTGAGTGGTACGCATGATGCCTTCGTGACTGCTGTGTTCGTCTGCTGCTGTGCACTCTCCCTGCTTGGAGACATCTTTAGCAGCTTGCCCTCAGTTCTGCCACCCAACCGTTAAACCTCGGTTCATGACAAGTTGTAATAAATTTTAGAGAAACTGATGGGTGTGCTGCTCTTGCCCAATAGAAACAGATATAACTGATGCACAAACAAGATACTATGTTTGTTGACAGTATTCAGCAAGTCAGGCTGCACCAGTGCAGAAAAAAACAGAGTTAACATTTTGGATTGGTGACATTTTGTTGGAACTGGGAAAAATTTGATGTCTGGCTTTGCAGTTACAACAGATAGGAAGAGTGGAGGAGTGGGGTGGAAAGTATAATGAGGTGGATGGTGATAGGCTACACAGCTGGAAAGATAAGTGATGGAGCAATGATGGTGCAGAGCATTAGGAAAAATGCTAAGTTGGCCATGGTATGCCAGGGGAAGAAGGGTATAATTACAACTTGGGAGTTTCAATTCTAAGTGTGGAAGTTTGTACAGGATGGCTAAAAATAAACTTTTAAAATGGGGTACTGAATTGCAACTGTCTCCTCCTGGTTCATTTACTCCCCTACCTTTAATTCTACTTCATTTCATCTCAAGTCCTTCTTTCAACCATGAAGAATCGACTGCTATTATATAATAGTCCACAACTGTATGCCCTCCCTGGGCAAACCCATCATTATCAACAGATTTGTCTGCATTTAAAATGAACAGCAGTGCTCACTGCCTCCAGTACTGCACGGAGCGCTCTCACTGTCTAGGCAGTGCCAAAAATGAATGTCAAAAATGAATTCAACTGGTCAGTCTGTAATGCCATCCTCCTACTGAAGTGCTTCCATTTTGCGATGCCTGCTCTACAGAAAAATTAAACCAATTCTTCAGTGGGGGTTTTCCCACTCAAAGAACCACTTACTAGTTCACAATCACCTGACTGTTGAAATTAATGAAGTTCGAGTGTTGAAATGGTATGTGTTGTGAATACCCAACTGGTGCATCACTGTCCTTTCCACTCTGGGTTGCTAGGTGATTTCAGTCAAACAATGACTTAACTGACTGTTAATTTACCTTCTGAGCTGGCTGAGTGCCTTCGGGCAATTAAAGATGAGCAATAAATATAGACCTTGCCGGTGATGCCAACACCCTATGAGGGGATAAAAAAATTAAAATAATAAAAGTACATTCTTTCTTTAAAAAAAGTCCTTTACTTTCCAAAAGTATAGCTGTAAATAAGATAAAATGAAAAGGGTATATAAGGCTAGAATGTCTGATTTGAAAATAGATGTCGAATTCGATCTGGAGGAAACCTTGGGCCAAATATCATTTTTTGAAAATGATTCTTGATTTTAATTCTCTGAACAGTACTAGAATGGTTCCTGGAATGAGTGACTTGAGTGATGTGGAGCAATGGGATTGTTAATGTTAAAGTAGAATATCTTAAGGGGAGTTTTAATAAGATGCTACAATACTCCCTTAGTTCATTCATGAATTACTGGACCTTGTTTTGGCAGGAAGGTCGCTAACCAAGGAATACAAGTTTAGTCAAACTGACTAAAAATTGGAGGTTCCAGGCAACATGTAGTCCAAAAGATCCACAACAGGTAAAGGATTTCTGTGGATCTCATTACCTGCGAAGGTTAAAGAAGGCTGCAGCCGGATGGTGGTCCCGATCACTTGCCACAGTCTAATCACCAACCCGTCAGGTATATGTGGACAGTGATGGCATCCATGTCCCCATGTTGAAGAAAGTCCGGCACAAGTGTCCCTGCGATCCTAAAGAGACATCAAGGCACAACTGACGGCAATGAGAAGGGTGATGAAATGGAAGAATTGTTACAGCAAGGGAATTCTGCCCATTGTGTCTGTGCTAGCTCTTGTAAATTGTCATCTCGTTCACCCCACTGCGCTATGCTTTGCTAGGTAGAGATTATTTTAAGGCAATGTGTTAGAATCTGGAATATGTTGAAGGCATGGGTTGCAGAAACAGAGACAGTAGTAGATTTCAAAAAAGGAATGTGTGAGATAAGCAAAACAATTACAGGACAATGGTGAGAGAGCGGCAGAGTTGGACTGATTGGATAACCGTTTTGAACAACCAATATAGGCGCAACGGGTGAAAATCCACTCTGAGCTGTATGATTGTGTGCACACTGCAGTAGCAGGTGGTGCAGTCAAATAGGTGATTCATTGCTACTTCCAAGAAGAACAGTGCACCTCATGATGCTGTACCCATGCAATGCATTTTTTGCTGTTTTTAATTGTCAATTTCAGAGTAAAGACTTGAAGCATGCACTAATATTTCATTAAATATTTAAAATCTATTTTGACAATTAAGTTAACTGCCCATTGCAATAGATTAAAGATGGACCTTGTCTATAATCAGTCTGACAAAAACTGCTGCGATATGAATTAATCCTTTTAAAGTAAACTACCCTGTAAGGTATATTTAATGCAGATTAAGGTCAAGGACCAACGTGGGTAACAATATTGTTGGTCTGCCACCAAACTTGTTGTCTCATCAAGCAAGTATCTAATTTTTTGTCCAGTTTTTTCTGGGTATGAAATAAGAAAAAAATCTCCTCACATAGATTAGTGTTGTAATTAGCAGCTGATCCTGAAATAGGAGATATGGCCAAACACGAAAGGGGTGTTTGCGACATTTTCAGAGGGGATTAGGAATGGCTTAAAAAGTGGCAACCAACAGATGTCGGTTGGAATGAGGTGATAGATTTTGGCTTAAAAATTGAAAGTAGTAATTGGGAGATAGTGGTGTAGTGGGAAAATCACTGGATCAGTCAGCGAGGTAACCAAGCTAATTCTCTGGGGACATGGGTTCACGTTCCGTTATGGTATTTGGTGAAATTTATATTCCATTTAAATTTAATCAGAAGTATCAAGCTAGTGACCATGATAAATGTCATCAGTTGTAAAAATCCATCTGGTTTATGAATGTTATTTAGGGAGAAGAGCTGAATATTATTTAATTTGATAAAGACACTAGAAAGCTGCATCACAGAGATTTTGGGGTCCTCTTATCCAAGTCAAAATAAGCTAGCATGCAAGTTCACTGTATATCAGAGAAGGCATTTGGACTGTTGGCCTTTATTTCATAGGGGGATTGGGACGCAAAAATAGTGAGGTCTTGTTAACACTATATAAGACACTAGTTTGACCTTACTTAAAATACTGCGAACATATTCAGTACTGTTATCTAAAGAGCAATATGGTGGCTTTGGAATGATTCCAGAGAAGCTTCACTAGGTCGATTCCAGATAAGGAGGGATTTTAAGATGAGATTGAGTAGGCTGGGCCTGTACTTATTGGAGTTGAGAAGAATGGGGGAAGAAAACCTTCTTGAAACTTACAAGATACACCATGAACTTGCATGGAGGCTGACGTTTCGGGCCTAGACCCTTCATCAGAAAAAGCCTCTTCTAAGGATGCCTAGCCTGAAGAAGTTACCCTCCTCCCTCCGGGCTTTTTCTGATGAAGGGTCTAGGCCCGAAACGTCAGCCTCTCTGCTCCTATGATGCTGCTTGGCCTGCTGTGTTCATCCAGTCCTGCACCTTGTTGTCTCGGATTCTCCAGCATCTGCAGTTCCTACTACCCATGAACTTGCATGCTGGCTTATTGTGACATTGATAAGAGGACACCAAAATGCCTTTGTGCTGCAGCTTTCTGCTGTCTTTCTCAATTTGCTCTGGCAAAAAGACCTTGATTATTCACTCTATTCATGCCCCCATGATTTTATAAACTACTTTGAGGGGTGACCCTAGAAGTTCATAAAATAACGAGGGGCACGGATCGGGTAAATAGCCAAGGTCTTTTCTAGGACCATGAGGGCATAATATCAAAGTAAGTGGGCATCCTTTTAATACAGTTGAGGAGTAATATCTTCTGAGGGTAATGAATCTGTGGAATTCTTTATCGCAGGTTGAGGATGGGCCATTAAGCATATTCAAAGTTGCAGTAGATTTTAATCAGTATGGGAATAAAGGGTTCTGGGGAAGTGGCAGGAAAGTAGAATTGAGGATTAGCAGATCAACCATGATCTCATTGAATGGTGGAGAAGATTTAATGGGTTAAATAACCTACTTCTGCTCCGACATCCTGTGGCCTTATGGATGAAAATTTGCCATTCTTAGCTAGTCTGGCCTATATATGACTCCAGAACTGCAGTGTGGTTGAATTTTAACTGCCCTCAAACAGCCCAGCAAGGCACTCAGTACATGAGTTGTTTGGAATGAGCAACACCGTTGGGCTTGCCAGCAACACCCACATGAATGATAAATGAAAATCTCTTGGAATGCAAGTAAGCTCAGTGATGAGGAATTTGTGTACACAGCTTGATAGAACATTAAAGAGAGGACTGGGTTGATATGGTAGTATTATATTGGAATCAATTCTAGGTTTTATTAAAGATGTTTAAAATAAAACTGAAACCACACAAATTAATGATAGCTTCTTGGTTGGATTGTGTGAACTTTTTGTTCTTCAGATCTATTTGGACTGTTAACCTGTTCTGCTATGAAGTGATCCCATAACTGATCTGCATCCTGACTCCACATCCCTTAATATCTCTGGCTCATTAGACAGTTGATCTCCGATTTAAACTTATTAATTGACTTTGCTGTCATCCTTTTTTTAATCTTGTTTTTATTTCTGCCAGAGCCCTTCCCCTCTGTTTTGTTGATTTAAAATTCTTTCTAGAGCCCTATTTAGCCTTTCAGCTTTGAACTGTCTCCCTGCCTGGCTTAGGTGACGTGCAATCAGAAGTACAGCTTACTCCTACCCAATACAGTTATCAAGATCCTATCACATGCAACCACTTTCCTGTTCAGTATCTTTGCCACATGTCAGCTTTCCAAATGTATTTTGTCCCTGTGTCAATTTGTTTGTGGCTCAAATATTAGAGAGGATATTGAGCTTACACAGAATCTGTCAATTGTTATGGCACAGAGGAGGCCACTCAGCCCAATGTGCCTGTACCAGGCTGTTAAATGAGCATCATTGCACGGTGCCAATTTCCTGCTTTTTCCCCACATAATGTTTCACACTACTCTATCCAAATAATCATCCAACAACCTCTTAAATGCCTCAATTGAATCTGCCTCCAACACACTTCCAGGCAATGCGTTCCATATCTTAACTACTCTGAGTGAAAACATTTTTTTCTCCCATTACCCTCGCTTAATTTGTAAATCACTTCAAATCTGTGCTCTTTCATTCTTGTTTCTTTTACTACCAGGAACAGTTTCTTCCTATCTTTTCCATCTAGATTTCCCTCATGATTTTGAAATCCTTTATCAAATCTCTTCTCAGCCTTCATCCTTTCCAGGAGAATAGTCCCAATGTCTTCAATCTAACCTCATAATTGAAGTTACTCATTCTTGGAACCGTTCTTGTACATCACTTCTGCACTCTCTCCAGTGCATTCACATCTTTCCTATAATGTGGCACCCACAACTATACACAATACACCAGCTGACATTTAAGGATGCTCTGTTATTAATGCAAGGGCTGAGGGTCGTCGTTGTCATCACCACCACCTTCAGGTGCAGTTGTGGTTGCAGGGTTAGGACGAAAAATCGTTAATCCAGAAGTGGATGGCTATGGTTCATTGTCTTCTGACTGTTTTTTCACCTAAATGTTCCCTCGCTGACACTTGATCCACTTGGCCTCCCTCATTTTCAAGGATTATGCCCAACAATGCAGCCTTTCTTTTTGGATTGGACACACATCATTTTAGGAATTCTCCTGAATACAATTTAGGAGCACTTTCCCCTCACTGGCTATAACACTACCAGTAAACCAGTAAAAGTGCTGGCAATCTCATTGAGTCAGGCAGCAAACTACTGTTTTGAGTCTGGATGACTCGAGTTCAGATCAGTAAAATGGAATGATTTGTTCCATTGAGAGCTGACATAGAGTAAGCCAGTTTACGTTTGGGTAAGTGAATTCCCCCATTATAACTGGAAATACCAGTAAAATTCTCAAGAACTAGTAAAAGAATACAACGGTTTTGCTAGAATGCTTTCTAGTATGCAATATTAGCACAACAAACGGTGAGGAGGAGGAACTGGGGCTTTTTTTGTAACATTGTTATGTTACTTCCATAATTTGCAGAAGCATTGTTTTACATTTCGAAGTGGATGGGGCAAGACGCTGATGAGTGTATTTCCCTGCAGTGGAGGTGTTCAGAATGTGGGACCAGAGGTGAAGAGAGGGTGAAATACATCTTGTAACATTAGGAGTTGTGAGCTTGTGAAATTCTGAAATTATTGGATGAGGTACCGACTGTATTAGCATTGCAGGTTAAGTTAGTGGTTAGATGAATAAAGGAAGGAAAAAGGAATATGTGAAGAGGGTGGATAATGTCATTTGCTTGAAAGCACACAGCATCACAAACTTTCTTGAGCCAAGTGTGTGTATTATAGTAGTAGTTGTATATTAGTCAACGTAAAACTTCTGGCTGTTTGATTTTTCTACCTTCTTGCCTATAACTGATCTTTGAAGAAATCAAAAAGTTGCCAACGATTCCTACTTGTTCCCATTGTATGACTCTTCAAAGCGAAGCATCCGATATTTAAGAAAAACTTCTATGTATATTGTAGCTGCCAAGCATATTTCAAAATGAATTGAATTTTGTTTTCAGAAGATTCCTGGTTGTGTGGAATTATTTCATATTGAGGAATTTGTTTGGCAGTACTTGACGCAGAAATAATTGTAGCAAGTTTGAATGCTGGGGGGGCATTACCATAGTTTTGCCATTTTTTACTTTACAGGACATGTTCTTTCAGAGTTGTTTCTGCCACTTTCAGGGAAAATTTAAAAAGTAATGTTACTGTACTGTCCTGACTTTATGGAGAATCTAAATGCTGTGTGTTGGTCTTTGTTTCTTAGAAATCGCAGCCGAACGGGCGAGCGGGAACTGAACCATTAGACGAGGAAATTCTTCATCCATTTGAAAAGCTAATTGTCAAACAACATCTGGACACAGAGAAGAAAACGGAAAAGGTTTGTTTACGTGTGTGTGTCAAAAATTTTAATTTTTAACGTATGATGTTCGTGCAAGCGTTTGTGCTAAACCAGCTACTTCAAATCCGTAATTGTGAGTGATGCTTTATACTACACCAACTTGTATTCCATCCGTTTTATTAAAAATAATTCCAGGGCATTTCAAAGATGTATTCAAAAAGTAGTTAGTGGAGCAAGATGGGTGGGATTCATTTCAGCTGCTTTAAGTATTTGGAAATAACTAAATGGGTGAGGGTGGATGAATCCTTACATCCAGTAATAAAAACAAATCACAGTGGTTCAAAAGGATGGCCCACCACAATCTTGGGCAGCAAGTATTGATAAAATACAGGCTTTGCTCATTACTCAAAGATGTGTTCAAAGCACAACAGGGTTGAAGTTACAGTTTTACATTCAAATTGATGTCAGTTGACATTCATTTTAAAATATTTTGTTTATGCTTTACAGCATAATTCAAATGTGATAGTGAAATGTGGTTGATGGTTTAAGAACATAAGAAATAGGAGCGGGAGGAGAACACAGTTATGTTTTCGGTGAAAGTGCAACTTGGGCAAAAGTTGTGAGAGAAGGGTCAAGAAGGACTTTTTAATGCAGCAAATGGTAATGAACTGCGACAGCTGCCTGTTCAGGATGGGGGAGGCAATGATTTTTCAAAAGTAAATCAGATAGGCACTTGGGTGAAATAAACTTTCAAAGCTCAATGCGTAGAACAGAGAAATGGAACGTAGGAGCAAATCACTGCCGATGCTGGAACCTGAACTGAAAACAGAAAAATGCTGGCAATCTCATTGAGTCAGGCAGCAAACTACTGTTTTGCGTCTGGATGACTCTTGTTCAGATCAGTAAAATGGAATGATTTGTTCCATCGAGAGCTGACATAGAGTCAGTGAGCTGAATATCCTCGTTCTCTGCTGTAAATGCTTTCAAACTCTAAATGCACTTTAAAACCATCTACTGTAATTTAAAATCTGTTGGCGATGTCAATTTAAATACCTGAGAAAATATGAACTATAAATATGATAGTCTAATGTTAGTGTGAAGCTTTTATCAATTTATAGCTAGGACTAACATTTAGTTGAAACCTGAAAACTTGCAGCAGAGATTATACTTGTTGCTTTTAAATATGGGAAGCTCATTTTTGAGGTAGATATTCAGATAGTGGGGGTTCCATCCAGGTGTACCTGAGATAGTAGGAACTGCAGATGCTAGAGAATCTGAGATAACAAGGTGTAGAGCTGGATGAACACAGCAGGCCAAGCAGCATCAGAGGAGCAGGAAAGCTGACGTTTTGGGCCTAGACCCTTTACCTGGCCCATTTTTTTTAAGGCAGTGGGCAACTTTCAGTTTTACACAATGCTGCAGAGTTACTCCAGTGAAGTTGCAATAATTAAAAATCTTTCCAGAGCAAATTGGCCACACAAACTGCCACGGCTTAAGCAAGTCCAACCTTTCACATTTTTTTCCTGATTTGTGCTTTTCTCCCTCAGGCGACTTCCTCAAACGTTAGACTTTGTAGATGTGTTAAATCCATTGCTTCACCTCCCTCAGAAGGAGCAGGCTGGCCTCGGGCACTCTAGATAACAGCCAAATTTTGTTTGCTTCCTCCTGCAACCTTCCTGATATCGTCCAACCTCATTAGGAAACTTTTAATTGTCAATGGGCAAGAATCCAAGTGCAGAACTTCCTTGTACTTCAAATAGATTTATGAGCCTTTTTGTAGAAAAAATAGGGCTACAGTTCCTTTTAAACAGAAAGGTCCGTATAAAAAATTTGTAAACTTGATTCTTTCAGGCGACGTGGGCATTGCTGGCGAGGCCCATTCTGTTGCGTAAATGTCTTTGAACTGAATTGCTTGTTAGGCCTTTTCAGAGTGGTTTAAAGTAACCACATTCCTGTGGGTGTAGAATCATAGTTATATTATTCAGCCATGATGCATGTCCAGGGCTGGAGGGACCTGAACCTGTACTTCCTGGGCCAGAGATAGGGGTGCAAACACTGTGCCAGAAGAGCCCTGTGGTCTGGAGTCACACATAGGCCGGACCAGGTAAGGACAGTGAATTTCTTTTGGCGGAGGACATTCGTGAACTAAATGGATTCTCATGGCCATCAGTATTAGTTTAATGGTAACCATTAGTAAGGCTAGCCTTCAATTTGACTTGTAATAATTGAATTTAAATTCAGCAGTCGTTTTAGTGAGATCTAAACCTATGAAACCAGAGCATTAGCTTGAGCCTCTGGTTTATTTTGCGGTACTTCACCACTAGTTCATTTACATTTCAGTTATGTCTCTGTTCTCGTTTTGAAATTGCGTAAATGTGTATTCTTTCCATTCAACAGTCTGAGGGGAGACTGTAGTTTTAGCTTCAGGACAGCGTAGCTCTAAATTGCACTGATGCTCCCTGCAATGTTGCCTGTGTCCACCCCTTTCTTAATGATGGACCACCACTCAACTGTGATGACTCTCAGATCTGTGAAGGCAGATAAGAGCAAAGAAGCTAATGAACTGAAAGTGGAAATGTAAAAGATAAACATTCAAGATTAGTTTTAGTGCAAACAGACCAAAACTGTGGTTGAAGCAGATGCATTGATGTCTTTCAGGGAAAGCCACTGGTCGTGCGAGCCTTCCTAAAGGGAGGCTTCAAGCTCACAAGAAAGAGAATGGAGTTAAAGGGTTGCAGGGCAGGTTTGTGGGCAGGCTTATACAGAATGAGAATGTTTGTCGTGGACTCGGGATGGAAATAGAAGGCCAAAACCAGTGAGGATAAAAAGGCAGATCAAGCATCTGTCACTTTTGCAATTAATTCTTAATTAGGGCAGATCAACATTGTATAAAAAAGTTAGAAAATTATAGCCTAATTTAAGCAGAGGATGGAAACAATATATACAGTTGATTCATGCTCAGAAATGAGGCTATGAAGCCAACTGCTACCTCTCTGTGATTAAAGACGTTCAACAGAAATTGAATTAATCAGTGACTAAAGAGCCCGGGAAAATGGCTTTGCAGTGAGGCTACAGATGAAAGAGATTAGTTCCAATTAAATAGCCTCTGCATGCTCAAAGTAGTTCACAGCCAGCAACTTTTAGTTTTGAAGTGTAAATCCTGTTATTAAGTTGGTGAACACAGGATAAATTTTCCATCTACCAAACAACCCTGCAAACAGCAAATCAAATGAATGGCCAATTATTCTGGTTTTGGCCATGGTGGTTGAGGGAGGAATGTTATCTCTGAATAAGTTGCGGGATCAGTTGTGTGGCCATTTATTGCCCATCTTAAGTCCTTTCATCAGAGCTCGAGATATAGGGGAGGAATAAAGCTGAGATCTTCTTGTGCTGGATTGCAGGAACTCACAGGACAGACAGCAGTCATTGGGAGCTCATGTCCTCAACTATGTGAAGGTGTTTCAATGATGCTTTAAATTTTTATTCACTTCCAGATGTGAGCATCACTGACACAGACAGCATTAATTATCTTTGAGAAACTGGTGATGAGCTAACTTTTTGTTAGCTTTATAACTTGTTTAAGCCATTTCAGAGAACAGTTAAGAATCAACCAGGTGGTAGCATTTTTATCTCTGGGTTAGAAGGTTGCACATTGAAGTCCCAGTTCAGCATTTTGAGCACAAACATTGAGGCTGACACGTCAAAATGTACTACATTTTTGGAGGTGCTGTCTTTGGGATGAGATGTCACCCTGAAGGCCTGTCTGCACACTCAGGTGAACACAAGATCCAACAGCATACTTTCGAGAAAGAGCAGGGAAGTTGTCTGTGTTGTACTCACCAGTATTTGTCTTTAATCAGTTGTGGAACAAATGTAGCTGAGAAATTACATTTTGTTGAAGCATTTTTGTCTAACATTTGTCAAGGCAACTTCCAAGAATACCGATCTAAAGGGAACAATTCTTTTGATATTCTTGTGAAAATGTGCCATTTCTCAGCGTAACAGAATATCTGATTGTTATGACATTGCACGTTGTTCATGGAGCATGCTATGTGCAAATTGACAGCTGCATTATAGCAATGACTATGCTTGGAAAAAGTACTTGATCAGCTGTAAAAGGGGATTGAGATGTCCAGTGATCATGATAGGTACTACAGAAATCTAAGTCTCTTTTATTCTGTCTGTGTTGCTGTGGGTCTGGAATTCTATCCAGGCCAGACCAGAATTTCTTCCCTAAAGGGCATTAGTGAACCAAGAAGTTCTGAAGAAGGGTCACTGGACCCAATACGTGCACTCTTTCTTGCCACAGATACTGCCAGAGCTGCTGAGTTTCTCCTGCAGGTTTTGTTTTTGTCTCCGATTCTATCATCCCAGTTATTTGTTTTGTTTTATGATTTTATGGAAATCAGGAAGCTACATATCCCTATTACTGATACTAGGTCTTAGAATTCTGATTTGCTTCATTCACCGTTGAATTTCCCCAGCTGGCATTGCAGTATTTGAGTTTGAAACCCTAGATCATTGATTCTGGCCTGTGGATTGCTAGCAATACCATAATGCCCTTATTCCTGTTATTGGTTTACTTTAACACAGGATTATAGGATTAGAGTATTGGATAGACCAGTGTGTGTAAGAAAGACCAGCTTCTTCCTCTAAGAGACACCATTGTTTTTTTATTTGTTGGTATGATATGAGCGTTGCTGGCTAAGCCATCACTTATTGCCATTCTGTGACTGTCCAGAGTGGTAGTTAAGAGTCAGCCAAATTGCTGTGAATGTGGAGTCACATATAGGCCTGACCAGTCAAAGAAGGCAGATTACCTTTCCTAAAGGACATGAGTGAACCAGATGAGTTTTTATGACAATTGACAGGTTACATGGTCACCATTAGACTATCTGTTAATTACAGACTTTTTTATTGATCGAAATGTTCGTCAAAAGCACTCATGCCGGAATTGTCTTTTCCACTTCTGAATCTTTGGTGCTCTTGTACCCAAGAGAGCTGTAGAAGCTCAATCGTTGAGCAATAAACACAAACAGGTTTCTGGAGACTAATATCAACAAAGAAAATGGAGATACTGTGGAAAAGTGGCATTGATGGAGATGATCACTATGATCCAATTAAATGGCAGGAGATTCAATAAGATCAAAATTGATGGACTTAATGGCCTTCTCTGTTCCTATCTACATTGTACTAACTCACTTATACCGGTCCTATAGCTGACTCAAGGGCAAAATCAGGTATTAATGAAGTGGAAGATGATTCCTTTCGTGACAGAGTTTTGGTCAGAGACAAAAATGATAAGATTGCGGATTGTAAAGCAAGGGCCCAAGGCAATGGTTTCTGTCCTCCCAGTGTTTCATTCTAGGAACTTGCAACTTAACTGTGAACGTGTTGATTTGAAAGTGATATCAGCATTTTTGAGCATTTTTCAGACACAAGTAAATTTCCAAAATAGCCATGTTGGGATTTGAACCCTTGTCCTCTGCATTATTTGCCTAACCAAGGCAATGGTATCCAAACTACAGTCGTATATTGTGTACAGATGCATGTGAATTGATCACCGTCTGTCTCCTCAGGCATTTGATAGTCTCCAATGTTCCATTTTGAAAAGTCACTTCATTTACATGATGCAGCCAAGCTTTTGAAGTGCTGTATTATGTTTCTTTATTTCAGATGGACTGCTGAGCCAAAAATACCAAAGCTATTGAAGTAATATCATGCAATATAAACTTCTTTTTCCTGGTTAAACATAGTGTTAGCCATAGTGTTGATGTAGGCATGTATATGTGGACAAAAGAAATAGAAGACAATGCTAATAGTTTCAACGTCATTAAATCTATTTTAAATTCGTTTTTCTTGTGCTACAGTACACTTGGTCAAACTAGTATGCAGCATTGCTAAAAAAGTCACATAGCACTTATGTAAATATAGATTTAGACCTCATATTTGCCAGCTGTAAGATGAGTTGGCCATTTTTTTGAGAAAAAGCTGATCCTTCATCTTTTTTGATAGACAAAGAAAAACAAGAAGAAGCCAAAGGCAGACATGAAACAACTGCAGGAGGAGCCACAGAACTGGGCTGAAGGCAAAGAAACTGATGAAGGTTGGTGATGTTAACAACAGTGTACATTGCAACTGTTTTCAAATATCCAGGAGTTTTGTCATTCCCCGTTGCTTCGCTCATGGTATCACCTTTAGCCAATCAGAGTTGACTAGCTGACCAGTCAACACCCTTTTCTTCTGTGGTATAAATTATTATGATTTTGAAATTTTGCATTCTTGTATTTGTCTTGATAAGTACAAGACAGAAAGCTTTAGCAACACGTCTCTTTTCATTCATAAACTAGTTTTTACTGATTCTTGGGATGTGGACACCACCGGCAAGGCCAACATTGATAGTCCTTAAGAAAGTGGTAATGAGCCATAGCCTTCCATTATTGCAGTGCATGTGGTATACAGGTAGTTCCCTTATAACGCGATAGTTCTTGGGTGACCTCGAGCTATAGAAAATCGCTGTAGAGGATTACGTTATAGGGAAATTGCTGTCGAAAATTGCTATACCTGTACAGCAGAAAGTTCATCTTATCCGAATATTGGACACTGTTCATCAGTTGCATTACAACCAATTTGCATTAATGAAACACGTGTTATAGCAGACCTCCCTGTAGGTACGTCCTCCCAGGGTCCAGTAGAGCTGAATTCCAGAGGTGAGCTGAAAGTGACAGCCCTTGACATCAGAGCCACATTTGACCAAATATGGCATCATATTTGGTCTAGCAAAACTCGAATTAATGGAAATCGGGGGGAAATCTAGCAGCTGGCTAAAGTTGTACTTGGCACATAGGAAGATGGTATGGTCGTTGGAGGTCAGTCATCTTGACTCAAGACATCGCTGTAGAAGTTTCTCAGTGTAGGCCGAACCATCTTCAGTGCTTCATTAGTGACCTCCCCTCCACCCTGAGGTCAGAAGTGGGGATTTCACTGATGATTGTACAGTGTTCAGCACCATTCACATCTCCGCAGATGGTAAAGCAGTCCATGTCCAAATGCAGCAAAACCTGGACAATATCCAGGCTTGGACTGAAAAGTGGCAAGTAATGTTCTTGCCGCATAAATGTCAGACAATGGCCACCTTCAATAAGAGGAATCTAACCACTGTCCCTTGACATTCCAAAAAAAAAATCAAAAAACTGCGGATGCTGGAAACCAAAAACAAAAACAGAAATTGCTGGAACAACTCAGTAGGTCTGGCAGCATCTGTGGAGAGAAAGCAGAGCTAATATTCTGGTCCAATGACTGTTCTTCAGAACAGTTCCGTTACTACCTGATTTGGAAATATATCGCTGTTCAGTGTCACTGGGTCACAATTCTGGAATTCCCTCCCTGATGACATTGTGGGTGTCCCTACAGCGGTTCAAGTAGACAGTTCACCACTATCTTCTCAAGAGCATGTAGGGACTAGAAATAAACCAACGACACTCGTGCCATGAGCCGGGGGAAAGAAACTTTCAACCAGAAACAAGTGAAAGAATGGTGGTGTAGTTCTCTTAAGATCATGTGTGACCAGGAAGAAAGCTGGTGGTATTCCCATGCATCTGCTGTCCTTGCTGATTAAAAGCGGTAGAGATTGAAATATGTTATTATTAAAATTCAATTCGAGTTAGCGGATAATCTGAATTACATGTTAACTTTGCTTGCAGTAATCTACTAAAGAATAATTTTTCTGAAGATTTTTTTCAAAAAATAAACTTTGCTTCCTTGCTTGTGGGTGGAAAGAATCTCTGAAAAACTGTTAGTCTAATACTGAGTGCCAGGCTTCACTGAAATGTACAACAGTGCAAAATTTAAGTACAAACTAAAACTTTAGCTGAAGGTCCACAACGGATAAATAAATCAAGATTCCGGAATCTGCTAGCAAAGCAAATAGCAACTGGTTGGTGGAAAAATAATGTCACAGGGAATAACGGTTGCAGTGTTCATACTCAAACCAACGGGATCAAATTGAATTGCATTTGCATGATGCTTACCAAATGCAATCCCAAAGGGTTTATGAGACTGTTACTGAGTCCCTCAGTATTGGATCTTTTTGGTATATGTTCCAACATTTCAGCATTTTCCTTCAATATTTAAGATTAGTATCACTCAACAATTTGTAATGGGGGAAAGCTAAATGAAAGAATTTATTCAACTGCAAAGTACTTGTGTTGAATCTCTCCACACCTTGTTTAGGATTGTACAAAAAGGATGCCTTGTTCGATAAGGGGCTGTTTGCTTTTAACAATTTTGAAACTGAGTCCTGGCAACAGGCTCCAAGGAAAGTTGATTCACGAGCTGATATTTCCTGTATGAAATATTTATTCATCTAGCTTCTACTACTAGTTTAACTAAGAGGGCAAGAATGTTGCTGTATTTTGGAGCAGGAAAGAAAAGGGAGAAATAAAAACCCAAAGAACTGCGGATGCTGTAAATCGGGAACAAAAACAAAGTTGCTGGAAAAGCTCAGCAAGTCTGGCAGCATCTGTGAAGGAAAAAACAGAGTTAACGTTTCGCGTCCGGTGACCCAGAAAAGGGAGAACCTGCATTGTGCTAACAATATTTTTAACTGTGCTTACTGCATTAGCAATTTCTTGATTTCCACCAATTTCTCTTCTGTTGCCCTCCTTCCATATCTGATGATCTTGATATTGTACAGGAGCTGAGTCCAATCCACTAGCTCATCTGCTGTTTATGTGAGCGTGCAGTTCATAAAAGAAATTGCAATTACTGTGTCTTTTGTGACCGCAGGATGTCCCTGCACGAGTCGTTGAGCTACTTTTGAAGTGTAGTGACATTTAAAGATGGAAGTTAATTCATAAAGTTGTTTTCATCTAACAGTAGTGACCAGGAAATCTTTTTCTTTTATGATGTTTGTTGAAGTACAAATATTACTCAAGATACCCAGGACAGACAATAAATAAAAAAATGAAAGATCCGCAAATGCTGGAAATCAGAAACAAAAACAGAAATTGCTGGAAAATCTCATCAGGACTGGCAGCATCTGTGGAGAAAAATTCGAGTTAACGCTTCCTCAGAATTGATGATAGCAAGGAAAAAGTTTTTTTTAATGCAGAATATTGGGTTGGGGGAGGGGTAAGGTGTAAATGATAGGTGAAGATAGAGTGCAAAGAGAGAGAAAAACAGTCATGAGACAAAGGAGTGGATAATGATCACCCTGGGGGAATGAATAACTATTAGCGGACAATTAGTAGCGAATAAAATCCAAAAGAACTGCGGATGCTGTAAGTCAGGAAC
>NC_063335.1:119561912-119631027 GCF_021869965.1 Rhincodon typus
AACGTTTCGGGTCCGGTGACACTTCCTCAGAACAGTTCTGAGGAAGTGTCACCGGATCCGAAACGTTAACTCCGTTTTCTCCTTCACAGATGCTGCCCGACCTGCTGAGCTTTTCCAGCAACTTTGTTTTTGTTCCCAATTAGCAGCGAATGGTGGATAGTGTGTAATAGCAGCCCATGTGATAACAAGGCATGGTGTGCGGGGGTTGGGGTAAGGACATAGGAGAAGGTGCCTTAAGCCCTAAAGTTGTTGACCTCAATATTGAGTTCAGAAGGCTCTAGAGTTCCCAAGTGGAAAATGAGCTGTTCTTCTTCCATCTCGTGCAATAGCACTGCAGCAAACCTGAGACAGATGTTGGCCAGGAAACATAGGCCCATGTTTCCCACATCCCATGAATGCACTTTAATATATTCTGCTCTGTCCTGAAGTGAGACATAAACTTTGAGGCAGAATGCTGCGTGCTGAGCCGCAGCCCTGAGCCAATTGTGGCACAGTCACAGCTAACTTGGTATCAAATTAAATTCCTGTAAACATGGGTGTAAAACAGTGACAGTCAATAGTAGTTTTTTTGAAGGAAGAAAACATTTTTGATTGAGAAGAAAATTTACCTTTTAAGTTGGTGCATTCGCTAGAATATTTTTGCAAGTTGCAGCCGGTCAAATATTTGTTTTTTTTTGATCATTTCAAAGTAAGAAACTAAGTTGTAAAATGTCTTTTTAACACTTCAATCAGCCAAAGTAGTCTTTATTCACAGGGAGATTTGTAATTCTTGCTAAGGTATATATTCACAAATCCACTTTTCACTTGCGAAGATTCCAGGAACGCTACCATATAGAATTTAAACATTTTACGTGAAGAGCGATTCAGCTGTGACTTGGCCAGTTAAATCTGATTAAATGACTAAAAGGTCAGCGGTGGTATGTTTTTTAGCAGCACGTGTTGTCTTCTGTTCAAGATTGCCACTTCCTGAAGAACCTACGTTGATTACGTTAGATATGAATCTCAGTGAGCCAGGCAGTTGGTGGACAGAACAATCAAATAGAATTGGCCGCATTACTTTTTTTTTAAATCTCATAGAGACATACAAAGTAGAACAAAAGTAGACCAATTGGCCCACTGAGTCAGCTCCACTATTCAATAAGATTGTGGCTGATCAGTTTGTTTTGAATTTCACATTCCCATCTATCCCAATTACCTCTGATTCTCTGCATAACAAGAATCTATCGACCACTGTCTTCAAAGAAGTCAATGGTCCCACTTCCACTGCCTTCTGAGACAGAATCCCAAAATTGCACAATCTTGTAAGAGAAAGATGTCTTTTCATCATGGTGTTCGCTATTTCTATCTTCATCACTTTGGTAGCAAGAACAGGAAGGCAAATTATCTGAATGGTCATAGATTGAGAAAGTGGGAAGTGCAACAAGACCTGAATGTTCTCCCACACCACTTGCTGAAAGTAAGCATGCAGGTGCAACAGGTGAAGAAAGCAGACGTTATGTTAGCCTTCATATCAAGAGGATTTGAGTACAAAAGCAGACATGTCTTCTTCTGAGATAGACACTTGATCAGTAGGGGGAAGTCAAGGACTACAGGGGGAAAATGCAGGAAAGTGGACATGAGGAATGTTGGATCAGCCATGATCCTATTGAATGGTGGAGCGCCAAATGGCCTATTCCTTTTCATATTTCTTATGGTCTGATCGTACAGGATCTTAATGAGACCACATCTTACCTATTGTGTGCAGTTTTTCTCCTTCTGAGTTTGGATGTTCTGGCTATGGAGGGAGTGCAAGAGATGTTTACCAGACTAATTCCTGATATAGCAGGACTAATTTATGAAGGGGGGTTGGATTAGTTGGGACTCTATTCATTGGAATGTAGAAGGCTGAGGGTGGGTGGGGGGGCTCGTAGCAACCTATAAAATTCTAACAGGGTTAGACAAGCAAGACGATGGCCAATTGGTATTATCTCTGAACTGTTAATCCTGAGACCCAGATAACATTCTGGGGACCCGGGTTTGAATCCTGCAGTGGCAGATGAAGGAATTTGAATTCAAAAGAAAATCTGGAATTAAGAATCTAATTTTGACCAAGAATCCATTGCCGATAGTTGTAAAAACCCATCTGGTTCACTCATGTCCTTTAGGGAAGGGAAACTGCTGTCCTTACCTGGTCTTGCCTACATGTGACTCCAGACCCACAGCAGTGTGGTTGACTCTGAACTGCCCTCTAGGCCATAAATGCTACCTAGCAAGCAATGCCCTCATCCCGTTAATGAATAATTTAAAAAAAAAAGAAAAACACAGAAAGAATGTTTACAATGACCGCAGAGTCCAGAACCAGGGTCACAGTCTAACGATACAAAATAGACCATTTTAGGACTGAGCTGAGGAAGAATGTCTTCATTTAGGGAGTGGTGAGTCTGTGGCATTCTCTGCTGCAGAAAGCAGTTGAGGCCAAATGTTGAATGTTCGCAAGAGTCAGTTAGATTTAGTTCCTTGGACTAAAGGGGTCAAGGGGATTGGAAAAAATGGAGGAACTGGGGACTGAGTTGGATGATTGGCCGTGATCATATTGAACGCGGAGCGTATTCAAAGGGACAAATGGCCTACTTCTGTACCTATTTTCTATGATTCAGTGCAACACAGAAAAAAAATTGTTATGTAAGATGTACTGACGTCAACTTAGGATCCCTCAGGGCTGTCGTTAATTTGTTGCCTTCGTGATCTGGTTTGGTTAGCCAGATGTACTCCGAAAGATCATCCCCATGACAGTAATTCAACAGAGGAGAAGGCCCCAAGTGCAACATACTCCCTTCCTCGTGGGACTCACCATCCATTTAACAATTCTCTCATAGAACACTTGACTACCATCAGTTTCAAAATTTTCCTTTTATTATGGCTCTAATTATGTTATTAATTAATGTCATCCCTGTTTCTTGTAGTGAATGATATTTTGCATCTAGGTTCACCCTAATTACAGCTAAACCTTCAAGTTTCAGTTGAATGTTGTTTTCTAAAAAAATTGACCCATTATGTCATTTGAATCCAAGTTTTCCAATGGCACAAAGATATGTGGCATTGTAAGCAATTTCACTGAAGGTATAAAATCACAAGGAGATGGTGATAGATTAATAAATAGGATTAGCAAAAAAATCGCAAAGTTGGCAAATGGGAGACCATTGCTTTCAAACTAAAATGGATTGAACAGACTATTTTGTAAATGATGAAACCTGGATACAGTGGAGGCTCAAAGAGACTGGAGGATGGGGATGTAATGTGCCATACAGCTTTCCCTGCAGCGATGACATTGACCTTAAAATGAATGCAGTATGGATTTACCAATGCGGTATTCAGAAGGTGGTGGAGGTGATGTCATCGAATATTTTAAAGACAGAAGTGGGTAGATTTTTGTTGGGCAGGAAATCGAGGGTTATCAAGTGTAGATGGGAATATGGAATTGAAAATGCAGTCAGATCAGCCTTGATCATATTGCATAATGGTTAATGTTCAAGGAGCTGAAGGGCCTACTTTTCCTTTTTCCTATGTTTGTTTGACAAGTTTTGTCCCTTCCATAAATATCCCCATCCTCAATAATCAGGGCGTTGAGCAAATCACTGCAAAAGAGAAGGCTGAAGTTTTTGCAACAGTCTTCAGCCAGAAATGCCAAGTGGTCACCAGCATTTACAGATGCAAGTCTTTAGCCAATTCAATTCACTCCACGTAACATCAAGAAATGGTTGGAGTCACTGGATACTGGAAAGGCTGTGTCTCCTGACAACATTCCGACAATAATACTGAAAATGTGTGCTCTAGAACTTGCCATACCCTTTGCCAAGCTTTTTTTATACAGCTACAACACTGGCATCTATGCAACAATGTATAAAATTGTTCAGGTATATCCTGTATGCTATTGCAGGTCAAATCCAACCCAGCCAATTACGAACTCCTCAGCCAACTCTTGTTCGTCAGTAAATTGATGGAAGGTGTCATCGAATGTTCTATCAAGCAGCACTTGTCAGCGATAACCTGCTCAGTGACACCCAGTTTGTGTTCTGCCACTAGCTCCTGACCTCATTATAGCCTTAATTCAAACTTGGTCAAAAGAGCTGAATTTCAGAGATGATATGAGAGTGACTGTCCCTGATATCAAGGCTGCTTTTGACTGAGTGTAACATCAGGGAGTTCTCACAAAACTGGAATCGATGGGTATCAGGAAAAAACTCTCCACTGGTTAGAGTCGTACCTGACAGAGCAAGATGGTTGTGATGACTGAAGGTCAGTCATCTCGGCTCAGAACATCTCCATAGGACTTCCTCAGAGTAGTGTCCAAGGCCCAGTCATCTTCAGTTGCTTCATCAATGACTTTCCTTCCATCATAAGGTAAGAAATGGGAAGGTTCATTGATGATTGCTCAGTGTTCGCACCTTTTGTGATTCCTCAGTTACTGAAGTGCTGCATGCCCAAATGCAGCAAGACCTGGATAATGTCCAGACTTGTGCTGAAAAGTAGTAAATGTTGCAACATTAAAAATAGCAAACCAAACCAAATTAGCTTCACTTTCACTCCAGCACAGTGACAATTAAGACATTGAATGACCCTCAAAATTGCTCCATTGTTCCTGAACAAACTTGTAAAAACACCAGAGCTTATAACTTCAACAAAAATGAACACTTTATTATTAAGAATGTAACTTTAGCAGAACATAGATAAAGTGCAAGGCAGTTTAATCAATATCCACGATCTAAGCTCAGTCTGCTTTGAATATAAAACTCACCACAATGTGGACAGAGACAGACAGGCAGACATAGTTGAGGGACAAATTTAAAAAAAACAATAAAAGAAGAATAGACCGCTTAGAGACTTTTACTTATGCCATACAACTGCAATTCTTTTCTCAGAGCTTTTAGCAAATTGATATCTGGAGAATAACTAGGGGGAGCAAAAGCAAAAAACTTTCTAGCCCAGCAGCTTCTAAAGCAAAACTGTCTCCACCCAAAATCCAGTCAGTACCAGTTTCTTCTTTTTATTTTGTTTTTCGCCTTAAATGTGGTCTGCGGTTGGCTGTCCAGAACTGAACCTCCTTTATTTGTCCAATTCAACATCCGGTTGCCAGTCCCTGAGTGTAGCAGCATCTTGATGCCAAATTGTCTGCAATAACATCAAAGCAGCAATTAACCTGAATTATCTTTCCAGGGTAATTCCCATCAGCAAGCATTAGTCGTTTGTTTTTCTTTAAGAACAAACTGCTGTTCACAATTCAATTATCAACTTTAACTCCATTCCAATAAAAAAATGAGAAACATTAAAGAAAAATAGTGATGGTCTCAATGCAAGTAACATTTGTGCAACACTAGTGCCAGGAAATGGCCATCTGCAACAAAAGAGAATCTCATCATTGCCCCTTGTAATCCAATGGCATCACTATCACTCCATCCCCTACTAACAATGTCCTGGAGGTTACCATTGACTAGAAACTGAACTGGACTATCTATCTAAAAACTGTGGCTGCAAGGCCAAGACACAGGCTAGAATTCTGCAGCAGGTAACTCACCTACTGACTTCCCAAAGTCTGTCCATCACCTACAAGGCACAAGTCAGGAGTCTGATGGAATATTCCCCAGTAGCTTGGATGAGTGCAGCTCCAACAACACTCATGCTTGACACCATCCAGAACAAAGCAGCCCACAAGATTAATACCATATCCACAAACATTTACTCTTTCCCTCTCTCTGTAGTAGCAGCGTGTACCATCTTCAAGATACATTCCAGAAGTTCACTAAAGCTTCTGAGACAGCATCTTCTAAACCCACAAGCGCTTCCATCTGGAAGGATGAGGGCAGCAGATACATAGGAATACCATCAACTGCAAGTTCCTCTCCAAGTCACTTACCATCCTGACTTTAAAATACATTGCCATTCCATCAATTTACTGGGTTAAAATCCTGGAACTCTGTAATAATATTGTGGATTTACCTACACCAGATGGACTGTAGCAACTCGAAATCTGTTCGCCATCTCTTGCGGGCAGCTAGGATTAAGAAATAAAGTGTGATCTAGCCAGCGTTGATCACATCTCAGTGAATTTGAAAAGGGCCATTAGCGAAATCAATAATTGCTATATGGTCGCCATTAATTCCACATTTTTATTAAGTTTAAATTTCATCATCTGCCATGGTAGGATTTGACCCATGACCCTAGAGAATTAGCCTAGGGCTCTGGATTACTAATCTAGTCACATTACCACTATGCTGCTACCTTCTCAGTATCATGGAACAGGAGAACCACATTGAAGTGTAAGTGAGGAACGAATTTATGTGAAGAGCTTAATAAGGACTCTACTCATTTAGGAAAAATCTTATAGTAGTGGTGTTGCATGGAAGTTAAATAGCAACTGTTCCAATTTTGTGCTGTTAGCATTGACTTCTCAATTAACGAAACTTGATTCTGACTGATGCACCAACAAACCTTTTTTCTCAAGTGGCAATTAATTTAAAATATGTTCTGTAAAACATTTTTTGCGTTATATGTACATACTCAAACCAGTGATCTGAGTAATTTGCATTCCCAAGAGAAAATGTACTTGTTATTTTGGGATGTCACATTCACACTACTATCGTATGTTCCATAAAAGTAAATCCTTCATGCTACAGTGTGATAGCTCATAACCCGGTGTAATGTCTGGTGTTAAGCACTCAACATTAGCACTTACCAGTGTAAATTCGGTCAGAGGCGAGCAAACCTATTCAAATGTTTTTATTGAGTTTGATTTGGATTGTCTGTGTTCTGTTATTTCTCTCCCCTACTACACAATCTACTCTCATGATCCCTTTTGTCGTTCCAAAAGGACTATCCCCTCTGTGATTCCCAAGTTCTCCCCTCCACCGTACCTCACAATTACTCTCCTCCTCTCCCAACTGCCATCCCTTGAGTGCAGGTCACGACTGGTGGTTGAGAATCATGCACTGTATTGGATGGGAGGAAAGACATATCATCTGTATGGGTCCTGGAATCATCAGTTGATGCAGCTTAAAAGGAGGCCATTTAGCCCATGATGCATGTGCCAGTTCTTTGAAAGACTATCCGATTAGTCCTATTCGCATACTTTATGCACACTGCTGTTTCCTTTTCAAGTCTTTTCCAATTCCATTTTGAAAGTTACTATTGAATCTGCTTTCATCATCCTTTCAAGTAGTATATTCCAGATCATTAGGCAATGGTGGGTAAAGTGCATCTTTCACTAGACTAGTAATCCATAGTCACAGGCTGATGCTCCGGGTGTGAGGGTTGAGATGCCACTGTAGCAACTAGTGAAATTCAAATTGATAAAAAAATTGAACATAAAGCTAGTCTTGACAGTGGTGACCATGACAGCTGTCACCGATTGTTAGAGAAATCCCTTTTAAGGAAAGGAGATATGCCATCTTCACCACTGGCTTGCATGTGACTCTAGACCCACAGCAATTCCTAACTGCCTTCAGAAATGGCCAGACAAGACACTCTGTTGAAGGGCACTGAGGGATGGGCAACAAATGTTGGCTGTGCCAGCAGTGCCCACATTCCATGAAAGAATGAAAAAATATCAGTTGAATTTGATATATTTTTATTTATAAAATCCATCAGCGCCCTCATTCTTTTTGCCAGTTCTCTTCCATCTTTGTCCTGTGGTTACTGCTTGCCTCCCCAATAGAATCTGTTTCCCCCTCTCAAAGCATTTTTTTTTTGTTAGATCTTCCCTTAACCTGCTGTGCATTAAATTTAATTTGTTCAGATGTCCTCAGTCTGTCTATGCTCTCTCCTGAAGTCTGCTGCTGTGCCCCTTACTACATTTCCAGGTATTTATGTCGTCTGCAAACTTTGAATTTGTGCCCCCATGTCCCAGTCAGAATGGGTTGTGCACTATTCTCAGAAAAGCAACTGTATATTACCATCAAACTGAAAAGCAACTGGCACCTCCAGCAATGTACTATTTTCTCTGACATTCTTGTGGAGTGTTGGTCAGGATGATACTGGGAGTGGGGCTTGAACCCACAGCCTACAGATGCAGAGTGCTACCCATTGAGCCACATCTGACAGCTGTCCAGCTTGGAGATTACTACTTAAGCTCATTTATATCCTTGTTGGGCACGAGTGGCAGATGAGACATTCCCTCTTCCATCTATTAATAAATATGCCACACATCCCATCATCTATCCCAATAGTAACAAAATGAAGACTTCACAATTCAGTTTGACTGCATCTGACTCTCGTCAAGCTCATGCAATAACAAAACTCCAGATTGATCACCTTGTGGTGAGCAGCACTTCCACCAGCTATTAACAGGTTAAAAATATGTTGAATTTTAACTTTGTATTTCTTTTTGCCAAGGGAATTATTAGCTTTCTCTGTGCAAAAGTGAAGAGAAATTTAAAGAGAAACCATCTTAAGGCTTAGACTGAAGCAGTCAGTTCACAGTTTGGATCAATACAATTAATTGATTGTATTCAGACACATGATAGATGTTTCTGGTTTTTGCTGGAATGAATTTAGATGTAGAATCATTTACATAAATGAAACTTCTCTACATCTAGGCTCACTATGTTACAAATATTGGGTGAAATAAAGTTTGACAAGCCTTGTCATGGCACCATGACATGGTGCTGTGTTGAAGATCTGGTGCACTGTGCCATATCATTGATTGAGCCCCCTCAATCATGAAATGATGCAGCACAATCAGAGGCCATTGGCTCAGTGTGTTTGTGTCGATTCTCTGAATAAGCAAGCTAATTAGCCTCTCTTTCCCTTGGCATGCAGTTTCCCCATTCTTGTAATTTGCCGATTCTCTCTGTAAAGTTATCATGTTTTTAAAAAGATGCTTTTCCCTTCAAATATTAATTCAAATGTTGACTGGATTTCATTTTGGTTCTTTCACAGGGGCATGGGAGACCAAAATCAGTAGCCGGGAAAAACGACAACAGCGCAGACGTGACAAAGGAATAAATGAATCTCCGTCCGTCGATTCTAGTCTCCCTGCAGTTGGATCTGAAGCTGTTCCCGCACAGCAGCACACGGTAGCCTCAGCTGGTCTGGGCCCTCGAAAGACCAAAGGGGTAGAAACTGCAGGTTGGTTAGAAGAGGGGGGACTTCTGTTTTCTTCGTATTCTTTCTTGGGGCACAGGCGTCTGGTTCCAATGTTTTTTTAAAAAAAAGTAGGTCCCTTTAAGAGGAAACCAGAACAGCTTCAATTTTAATTGAGAGCATGTGATGCTCATACGAGTTTGTACTTGAGATCTGGGTCTTCGGCTTCTTGTGGTTATCTCTACCTCTGGGCCGAATGTCCAGATTCAAGTCCCACCTGCCAGGGTCATGTCACAACATACCTGAGCAGGTTGATTGAAAACATAGATGGGTCTACAGTGTTCGTAATTAGGTGTTTTATTTGATGGTGATGGGTTTCTAAAATTAAAAAAAAAAATCTGAGATCTTCCCCAGTAGGTAGTTGGCACCTGGATAGGGAGAGCAAGTGAACTAAAATTGATACTTGTCCTGAATTATAGCTTAACAATAAAACAGTTAACCTTCGAATTGTCATCACCAACCTGATTAAATATATGGATATTGGTGCGTTAAACATCTGAAAGGTCAACATTGAACTGAGTGACTTGTTTAGCCATTTCAGAGATAAGTTGAGTTAACCATGGTATGGATTTGCGTTCAAATGTAGGCTAGACTAGGTAAGCACAGCAGATTTCCTTCCTTAAAAGATGTTAGTGAACTATTAAGCCAGTACTACTCCTTTATTGGTGAGAATTTTGCGGCATGCTCACCCCTATATTTATTTTGAAACCTCAGGATGGTGTGCAATGAATTGATACGCTGAGTACAGTATTGAATGCAGGGCCCTGTTGTTGCAATAACATTTTATTAATTATCCCCTCCCAGAAAACGATGTCTCTAGAATCTTCACCTTACTTTTAAAGGAGCAAAGATCTGATCATCTGCAGTAGTTTTCATGGCATATCAAAGCACATAATAGCTAGTGAATTAGTATGGAATATCTAGTCACTGTTATAGTTAGGAAATGCAGCAGTCAATCTGTACAGAGGAAGCTGCCTGCAAATAGCAATGAGGAAAAACGGCGAGCCTGGTTTTATTTATGTGGTACAAAAACAAAGTTGCTGGAAAAGTCCAGCAGGTCTGGCAGCATCCGTGAAGGAAAAAACAGAGTTAAGGTTTCGGGACCTGAAGAAGGGTCACCGGACCCGAAACGTTAACTCTGTTTTTTCCTTCACAGATGCTGCCAGACCTGCTGGGCTTTTCCAGCAACTTTGTTTTTGTTCCTGATTTACAGCATCTGCAGTTCTTTTGGTTTTTATTTATGTGGTGTTGATTAAGAACTGATTATCAGCTGTCACACTGGGGATATCACCCTTGCCCTTTTTTGAAATAATGCAATAGAAACCTCAACGTCCACCAGAGATGGCAGATAGGCCGACTGTTTAATGTCTCATCTGAAAGATTGCACCTCCGACAGTGCAGGGTTCCCTCTGTACTGCATTTGGGCATGTCAGCACCAATATTTGTGTTTCATTCTCTGGAGTGGGACTTGACTGTAAAGTTTTCTCAGTTACAGTTAAAAAGTTTCGAAGTTAAAAGTGTTACTGATCCACAATTGGTACTTTTTAAAGCAAAGAGTTAATTTATTTCAAGTTTTGATAATAATTATCACTGCCTTCTCTGCATATTGGTAACCAATGGTCAGTAATTACCAAAAACAAGATTTAAGTCAATTAGATTGCTCCTAATTGGCCTAAAATTGCTGTCAGCATATGACCTTTGCAGAGGCAGATTAATTTACTTAGACTCATCAGCATGTACAACTAGTTGAGAAGTTATTGTTAGCATCAATCAACTTGATGTAGATTTCGGTTGCAAAATAAATTTTAAATGTTTCTTTGGCAAAACAGCTTTTAATGAAAGCAGCCACTGTTTCAGGCCAGGTCAGTCTTCTGACAATGAATAAGGCTTGTTGATGTGTTTTCTTTCTTTTTCTTTAAAGTTGCTCCCGGGTGGGGTGAACAGCTAACAGTGAATGGAGGAAGCTGGTGTGATATCCCAGTGAAACTGCCCACTCAGATTAATGCGACTAAGGATGATAAGTGGCAACAAATCCCAGTATTGGCAAATGCAAAAAGAAGCCCGGATCAGCCTGCCTGGGGCCAGGAAAGCAGTGATACCAATGCAGGGGCAAAAGAATGGGCAGTACCCTTAGTTGATAAGACTTGGAGTGAGCATGCACTTTACCCCAGCATTGGTGAGTGTTGAATTGTGTGTCTCTTAATTGAAATATGCTTACATTCGACATGAGGGAGATTGAAGTAATTAATTCTTAATACAGTTGAAGATTTTTGTATGCCTGTCTTTTTCTTGAGCTAAACCTTTGGCTTTGTCGGTAAATGTTGACACTGATTCATAGTACAAAGGGATTTCTGGACTTAGTTGCTAACTCATTTGACCTCAGCCAGGATAGCACTTGAGACGCCCCAACAATAATGAAAGGGGAAATGTGAACTTCCATTTTTGCTGATGAACATTATTTACTGGTCAGTGTAGAATAAAGATTGCCTGTGCTTCTCTGCAATGGTGACCACTACTTGCTGTGTAGGACTGTGCTAAAGAATAGCCACAGTACAGTAGTTACAACAGAGCCAGCCTACACTAGCAGGTTTGTGAGCATACATGGATTAATATTCAATTTATGTTTTCAATGTTTTAAAGGAATACAGGGTTAAAGATTAATCCAAATTCACTACACTTAAGTCTGGCCAGATTGATGAAAGCAAATTTTCTTGTATTTTTTGCACATCTTTTACTTATAACGTGTGTGTGTGTGTGTGTGTGTGTGTCTGTGTATATAAGACATGTGTACATAACTGTTGAGATTAAGCAACCGAGCTCAGAATAGGGTGCAGAAGATTGCAAAAATTAAAAATTCATGAAGTTTATTTCGATTTAAACCTTTTGAACATAATTTAGGATTGACTTTAAAGATCACAGTTTTGGATGTCCATATCTAATAACTAATTTTATTAGCATCTAGCATTCCATTTTATTTACATTCATTAGATTGCACATGATCCAGTGCAGACTTGATTTCTAGATGTAAGTATTAAACCCAGTCATCACAAATAAATGCAAGGTGCAGCAAAGTATTAAAAGTTATGCTTGTCAATTTTTAAGAATCTTGTGCTCCTGTATAGCATTAACTATGGGACTGTTGCCATGATTTGGCTTAAGGATTAGGGTGGGAGAAGTGGATTCCAAGTTGTGGAGCACTGGCACGAGCATGAGGGAAAGTGGGGGGCTGTACCTTTGGTACAGACTTCACCTGAACTGTGCTGGGGTTGGCATTGGAGTCAGTAATGTGACTAAGGAAGTAGAGAGGACTTTAAATTAAATAGGAGAAGGGATCATTGTAGGACAAAATGACATAAATTAGAGAAAATGTTAAGTCAGTAGATCAAGATATCAAAAAAGGTCATGGTGATTGTATGGCGGGAATGACAATGATTACAAACTTGAAAAAGTGTGTGCAGATCGGACCAGAGTTGACAAAAATATATATTTGTAGAAAGGTGAATTAACAACTCTGAATGTCTATCGTGTCAACAATAAAATAAGTAAATTGTCAGCTCAAATAGAAATTCGTATGTGTGATCTGAGAGTCATGATAGAGAAGTGACTACAAAGGAATCAAAGCTGGGACCTGAATATCCAAGGGGGATAGACATTCTTGAAGGACAGAAAGCTTGGAGAAAGTGGTAGGCTTCTTCAGTTAATAAATGAGAATATTAGTACTGTTGTGAGAGAGATTCTAAAATTCAGAATGTTGAATCAGTTTGTGTAGCACGAAGAAACTAAAAGAGGCTGCAGATGGGACTAACAATGATGATGTAAGTTACAGTATAAATCAGAAAATTAGAGGCCCTTGTAACAAGGGCAATACAGAAGTTCAATCTGGGTATCAACCACTAAGCGCTAAAATTGTGTAGTGCGAATTCTTAGAATGATTGCAAAATGGTTTTCCAGTTCAGTACAATGAGGATCTAAGTAGAGAGCAGTTTGTTTGCAGTAAAAAAAAAGCTAATTAATAAGCTCGTTGTAAAATATAATCACATTTCACATTTAAGTTTGGAAGTGATGTGGTTAATCAGAAATTAGGGTCTCAGTTCTGAACAAAAATCTATGAATTTATGAGGGTCACATTGGCTGTTTTGGATTAGGAAACCGTTTTAAAAAGTATGATGGTGACAGACAAATACATTCCTTTAGTGCACAAAAAGACGGCAGGAAAATGTTCTAACCGTGGCAAACAAAAGAAATCCAGAATATATATTTAGATTTTCAGAAGGCTTTCAATGAAGTCACACACAAGAAGATAGTTGAAAAAAAGTTAGAACGCATGGAATTAGGGAAATATACTGCCATGGATTGGGAGCTGGCTAACAGGTAGAAAACAGAGTAAGAGTCACAAATGTTATAACACAGATCACCATTCTGCACGGGCTCGTTAAATGAACATTGTTACCTAGTGCCAATTTCCACATTTTCCTCATACTCTTGCATGGTATTTTTAATCAAATAATCATCCAATGTCCTCTTGAATGTCTCAATTGAACGTGGATCATTTTCAGGTTAGAAGACTGATTCGTGGGGTATTGCCAGGATGAATGCTTGGGTCCTAGCTATCCACAATCTATATCGATACAGATGTGGGAATTGCATGTAATTTTTCTAAGTTTTCAGATAACAGAAGCTAGCTAGGAATGTAAGTTGTGTGAAGGATACAAAGTCACTTGAACAGAATTTGGAAAAGCATCTGAGGTTGTCCATATTGGTTCAAAAACTGAAATACAGAGTATTTCTTAAATGGTGAGAGGTTGGTAAGTGTTGAACTTCAGAAAGGACAGTCAAAAAGTCTTGTTCATGAATCATGGAAAGCTGGTATGCAGGTACAGCAAGCAACTAGGGAGGCAAATGTTTTTGTTAGCTTTCATCAAAAGAGGCTTTGAGTAAAGGAATAAAGATATGTTACTGCAAAGATGCAGAGCTTTGGTAAGAATTTTATGGAGTTTGGAAGAGTAAGAGGTGATCTTATTCATATATCCAAGATCCTTACAGGGCTCAATGGGATTGAAGCAGGAAGGATGTTTACCCTAGCTGGGAATGTTGAGACCAAGGATAGTAAGGGGCAGGCGTTTAGAATGAAGAGGAATTCCTTCACGTGGAGAGTGGTAAATGTTTGGAATTGTTGGCCCAGAGGTCTGTGGATGCTCAGTCAGTGAGTATGTTCTAGACTAAGGTCAATAAATTTTGATGGATTGAAAACACTGAGAGATACAGGGATAGTGAAAGAAAATAATGTTGGGATAAAAAGACGATCAGCCATAATTCCATTGACTGGTAGAGTGAGTTTGAAGGCCTGAATGGCTGCCACCTGGTCTTTTTTTAATGTTAGTAATTTAATCATAACATCAAAGAACTTGCAGCACACCTCATTTGGCCCACCCTGTTTCTTTGAAAGGGCATTCAAACTTAGTCCAACAAATCTGTCCATTCCCTTTCAAAACATTTGTGGAATGAGCTTCCACAACGTTTTTGGATGATGCTTGAGGAAAAGAAAATTGTCCTCATCTCCCGTGTAGTTATTCTGCTAGTTATTATAAAACGGTGGCCTCTGGTTATTGACCCTTTACCACAGGGAATTTTTTTTCTTGATCTTCTCTCTCAATCTCTCATCATCTTGAAAACCTTCATTATCACCTCTTCGTCTTCTCTTTTCCAAGAAGAACTGTCTGAACTCTTACAACTTTTCTTCAACTATGTTGATTCTGTATGATCAGTTTGAATTTTCCTCAGTCCCTTGCTGTAATGTCTTTTATAATGGTCTAACCTCTTCCAACATTTCCCTTATGACAGTTAACTGGCCTGTATCTTGGGATTCTCTGTTTCCCTCCTTTTATGAATAACTCATTATCTTCCAATGTAATGGCAGCTTCCCCAAATCGAAGGAATTTTGGGAAATTGCAATCACTGCCTGAACTGTTTCCCTAGCGATTTATTTTAAGATCATGAGATGTAGTCCGTCAGTACCCTGAGAATTGTCAACCTGCAATACTTTGCTCAGTACCCTTCCCAGGAAATTGTAATTTTCCTTGAGTCCTTCCCTCATTTCCATTTCCTAACTGACATTTATTTCTGGGATGACACTTAAATTCTCTGAAGATTCATACAAATTACCTGTCCAATTAATCTGCCATCATCATGTCTTCAATTATCTGTTCCCCAGACTCACTTTTTATAGGATCAATGCCCACCTTGTTAACTTTTAAATACATTTGTAGAAGATCTCACTACCTGTTGACTGACATCTTTTTTTTTTAGTAAATGTATCCTTTTTCTTTTACTTCAATACTGTCTTTAACTCTTTCAGTCAACCAAGGATTGCGGATCCTCCATGTGGAACTTTTGTTTTTAATTATTTGTCACAGGATATGAGCATCTCTGACCAGGCCAGCATTTACTGCCCATCCCTAATTGACCAGAGGGCAGTTAAGAGTCAACCGCATTGCTCTGGGTCTGGAATCACATGTAGACCAGATGAAGTAAGGATGGCAGTTTCTTTCCCTAAAGGGCATTAGTGACCAGACGGGTTGTTACATGTCAACAGTGGTTAAATGCTCACCATCTTTATTATATATTTTTTAAAATTGAATTCAAAAGTCAACATCTGTCACAGCAGGATTCGAACCCATGTCCCCGCAACATTCGCCAGTGACATTACCACTACAACCATTTTGTAGACCTTAATTTATCAGTTCATTTTATTTGCTTTCGTGCTTTCATAATTGCCGTTATTTATGTTTTAAAATGCTCTTCTTGAGCCTGTAGTAGTCTCCTTTAAACTAAATTTAAAATGTAATTTGGTTAAACTAGGGATGTCTTCACTACAAAGTCATGAATTAATCCTATTCCTTTCCACTAGATAGGATGTGGCTTGTTCTCTTGCTCAAGACATGCTGTTCTCAGAAGCCGAAAACATTCCACAGATTGTTCATCTCGGCTACCTTTGCACATCTAATGTTTCCAGTCTATGAATTGATTAAAACCCCCATAATTATTGCTGTATAATTTTGGCAGCCTCCCATTATTTCTTCCTTTTATACTCCATCCCATCATATGGTTACAATTAAGAGGCCTGATTACCACAAGCGACTTCTTGCCTATATCATTTCTCATAACTACCTCCAAACTGCTTCCGATTTCTGGTTTCCTGTAAAGCCCTCCTATTATGCCATTATAATCAATAATTAAGAGAGCCAGTCCCTCCACCTTTTCATAGCTACCTATTCTTGCTAAATATCATTTACCCTTTAAGCTCCCACTCCATGCCAGTCTCTGTAATGGCTATCAGATTAAACTGATTTTTTTTGGCATTATCAGTTCGTCTGTTTTGTTTCAAATGCATTATTTTATTACTATAGCCATTATTTTATTACTTTTTTTTATTATTTTTGTTACCTCTCGCCTAATCTGTTGATTTAACCTTAGATTTGTACGCTCCGAATTTAGTGTTTATTTTGGTCCCTCCAGTTGATTGAGATCATTTTTTGTTTGAGCTCTAGTGTTAGAGGTTTAAGCAGAGACCTTTCTGCATGGGTGCCTCAATTTTCTATTATTGCCCAGGAGACCAGCTGACTCAATACCTAATTTTGTGACCAGGTGGAAATTTTATGGGAATAGAGCTGAATTTTTACTTGACTAATTCAAGCAGCTGATGTTAACAAAACTCGGGTTTCTGTCGTCAGTGATGTGAGATCTTATTTTACTCCATCATGATGGTGTATATGTGACTTCATGTTTATTCCTGTGCTAACTTGTCATCCATTCCCCCTCAATTGTTTATTATCCCAAAAAGGAGGCCATTAGGCCCATTTGTTCCATGCCAGCTCTCTGGAACAATCCATTTGCCCCATTTCCCTGTTCTCTCTTAGTCACCCTGCAAGTGTATTTGCTTCAAGTGTCTTTCTACAATTTTATCCTTTATAAGAAATTCGGTAAAATCACCTATTTGTCCAAGTTTTTGGTCACTTGTCCTCATGTTTCTCTCCAACTTGTTGTAATGTTTTGTTGATCCTGTCAACACCCTTCATGCCTTGTTGTGTTAAGGCAGATGTTAATTGTATGTTTTGTTGTTTTTTTTACAGGGGCTTGGGCAGGTGTCAATAACAGGATGAATACCTCAGAGCAGAAACCTCCTTTCTCTACTGCAGGGGCGAATGCTGCAGTAGCCAGTAAATATTGATTTTATGGTTTTTTATAGTTTTGAAACCACTCCACTGTAGAGATAGAAATTATTCTTGTCATGAATCTGTTCATGTTCAGCTGTTACTTCAGCCATTGCGCATTTGATTATTCAGATGTATAGGTGTTTTCTTAGTGTAACCCTTTACGTGCGCTATTCAGTATGTATGCTGCCCAGGATACACCTGAATGAATTAATGGACCATTTCAGAGTGCAGGTCAGAGCAAGTCATGTTGCTGGGGTAAACCAAACTGATTTAAGGATGGCAGGTTTCCTTCCTTTCTCAGATGGATTTTTATAACAACCTAGTAGCTATATGGCCAATATTGCTGACATTAGCTTTTAGTTTCATAATTTCACAGAATTATATAATTAGACCAGAAGGTATAGGAGCAGAATTAGGCAGTTCACCCTATTGTGTCCGCTTCACTATTCATTCATGGCTGATATGTTTCTCAATCCCATTCTTCTGTCTTCTCTTAGTTACCCATGATCTCCTTACTAATCAAGAATTTATCAAACTCTGTCTTAAATACACTCAGTGACTTTGTCTTCTGCAGCAATGAGTTCCACAGATTCACCACCCTTTGGCTGAAGGAATTCTTCCACACATTAGTTCTAAAGGGTCGTCCCTTCATTCTGAGGCTGTGCCCTCAGGCCCTTGTCTCTCCTAGTGGAAACATCTTTTCCACGTCCTTTCTGTATAGGCCACTTGGTATTCTGTAAGTTTCAATCAGATCCCACTTCATCTTTCTAAACTTCGAATACAGACCCAGATTCCACCAATGCAGCACATCCATCCTTCGATAGAGGGCCCAAAATAGCTCATGATATTCTGAATATGGTCTGAGCCTCAGCAGTACATCCTTACTGTTATATTCTGGTCCTCTTGAAATGAAAGCTGACATTGCTTTTCCCTTCCTAACTGCCTACTGAACCTGCATGTTGATCTTAAGAGAATCTAGAACTCTAACTTCTTGGTGCTTTAGATTTCTGAAGCTTTTCCCCATTTAGAAATTAGTCTGTGCCTCTATTCTTCCTACCAACATGCATAACCTCACTGTTTTCCACATTGTGTTCCATCTGTCACTTCTTTGTCCACTCTCCTAGCCTGTCCATGTCCTTCTGCAATCTCCCCACTTGCTCAACACTATCTGTGTCTCCACCTATCTTTGGGTCATCTGCAAGCTTAGCAGCAACATCCTCAATTCATTCATCCAGAACATAAAACAACATAAATAGTTTGGTTCCAACACAGAGCCCTGTGGGACTCCCCTAGTCACTGGCTGCCATCCTGAAAAAAGACCCCTTTGAGTCCACTACCTGCCTTCTGCCAGTCAGCCAATCCTCTATCCATGCCAGTACCTTGCCCCTAACACCATGGTTCTTATCTTATTTACCAGCCTCCTGTGCAGCACTTTGTCAAAGGCCTTCTGGAAATACAAATAGATCACATCCAATGGCTCTCCTTTGTCTAAACTGCTTGTTACCTCCTCAGAATTCTAACATATTTGTCAGGCATGACCTCCCCTTGGTGAAGGCGTGCTAACTCAGCCCTGTTTTACCATGCACTTCCAAGTACTCCGCAGTCTCGTCCTTAATAAATGAGAGCAACAACCGAGGACTGGCCTGTAATTTCCAGACTTGTAGCTCCTTCCCTTCTTAAACAGGGGTCTTACATTAGCTATTTTCCAGTCCTCTTGGACCCTCCCTGACTCAAGTAATTCCTGAACAAATGCCTCTACAATCTCCTTTGCTGTCTCCTTCAGAACTCTGGGCTGTAGTCCATCTGGTCTGGGTGATTTGTCCACCTTCAGACCTTTCAGCTTTCCCAGTGTCATCTCCCCAGTGATGGCTGCTACACTCGGCTCCTGAAGTTCTGGCATGCTACTGGTGTCTTCCACTGTGAAGACTGATGCATAGCATGTACTCAGTTCCTCCACCATATCTTTATTCCTCATTACGACTTTTCCAGCGGTCCACTGTCCATTCTTGTTTCTCTGTTACCTTTTTGTATATCAAAGCAACTCTTACAATCCTCTCTTATGTTACGAGCTAGCTTATACTTCATCCATCATATTTCATAACTCATACTTCATCTTCTATTCCACACCCCCTGCCCAAAAACATTTTTTTTTTTTAAGTTATGCTGAGCCGGATTTCAAGTCTTCACTACATTGTATGTTTTTTCTTTTTTTATGCTGACCCCAAATTCTCTTGTCACCCATAGTTGCCTTGACCTGCCCTTAGTATGTTTCTTCTTCCATATTACCCTCAGAAACTAATGCCATTGCTGCTTCACTGTCTTCTCTGATAAACTCTCCCTTCCAATCAACTCTGGCCATCTCTTCCTCCATGTCTTTGTAGTTAACTTTACTCAATTGTAATGCTGTTACATCTGATTCCAGCTTCTCCCCGTCAGACTGCAGGATGAATTCACTCTGGTCACTGTAAGCTCGGTTTCCTTCACCTTAAGTTCCCTAATCAAGTCTACCTCATTGCACTTCACCAGTCCAGAATTGCATGTTCCTAATTGGTTCTACCGTAAGCTACTCCAAAAAAAAAAACCCATGTCTTGATATGCCACAAATTCCTTTTCTTGGGATCGAGTGCCAGCCTGATTTTCCTAGCTTATCCAAATATTGAATTCCCTCATGATTGTTGTAATAGCGCCTTTCTTGTATGCCTTTTCTAACTCCTCATTTATTTTCTTCCCCATATCCTGACTCCTGCCAGGAGGTCTGTGCATAACTCCTATAAAGGTCTGCCGTTCCTCAATTCTACCTACGCAGTTTCTGTGCCTTCTAATCAGTTGAATTTAAATTCCACCAGCTGCGGTGGTGGGATTTGAATTTAAATCTCTGGATCATTCATCTAGATCTTGGATTGCTACTCCAGTAATGTAGCCATTATGCTTCCCTACCTGCGTCTGAAGTTAAATGGTGACTCTTATGACAATTTGATGATTTCCAAACTGGTACTTTGATTTTCTGATATTGAAACTAAAAGGCTTGCTATGACAGACTAAAGGGAATGTTTCTTTTAGTTGTAGCTGCTCTGGGAGTTTCTGAATCTGAAATGAAGTGATACATTTCTTTCTCCACTCAAATTCTCTTATCGATTACAGAGATTGTCGAGGGGAGACCGTATTGATTTGAGTGTGTGTGTGAACCTGTCAAATTAACTTGAATGTTAAAGTAAATTGTCCGTTTCTCTTCCCTTGTTAAATTATTTGATGTACAAACTTAAATTCACGAAGCAGTCTTCATATCCTTAGGTGTCCCGAGTGCTTTAAAGAATTGCGTCTGAAGTGCAGTCAAGTCAATGTTATATAATAGACAAATGCAGCAGCCAATGTGCATATAGCATTGAGGAATTGATGTTGGGCTGGACTTTGGGAGGATTGATTAAAATGCCAAGTTAAGTCTGAACCGCCCTCAATATTAATTTTAAAGTACTCATTATTAATTATTCATGAACTTTAATTGTCAAGTTGGCTTACAAACGTTGGAAAGAGCCCCTATTCTATGAATATAACGAACAGGCAGTGGATTGAGAGACAGATTAGCCATCATCTGATTGAATAGCTGGATAGACTTGAGGGCTGAATGGCCTCCTCTTGTTGTGCTGTTATATTCCTTTGGAATGGAGAAGGAAACTGAAACAGGCTTATTATAGCATTGTTTTGAAATGTCACGAGGTGCCAAATTTTAAAAGGGGAGGTATTTATTTCTAAGACTTCTTTAAAAATAGATTCCTATTCTCAGCAGCCAAGGATACGAGGTTTGGTCAATCAAACTTGGCAATCTTGTAACTTTTTTAATGATGCACGGGTGAGTGTAGAAAAGGCATCCAGTCCCTAAGTGATTATTGAACCCTTGCTTAATGACATCTGGGACTGAGTGCTGAAGACCCCACCATCATCTACATTTTGTCCATGTTTAAAAGGAAAAACGTCAAATTCTCAGTGACTTGGAACAATGCATTAACTAATCATCCAACTCTTGTTAAATAAAATGATGGATGAGGTAACATGCCCTTTAGATCTAGATGAGGGAAGTACCTATTTGTACTGCATAAATTTGAAGTAATAGATAAAATGAAGAATGCATTGCAATAAAGAAATGCCATTTTTCACAATAGTTGTTATAAGTTTAACTAGCGTGGGGTGGGGTTTGTGGTGTTCTATGTGAACTGTTGTCTCCTTAATCAAAAAATGCAAAACTTGTCTATTTTGCAAAAGATATGCAGCCGTGGTATGTAGGCATTACTGAATAGGCCAGTATTCATTACTCCCTCCCAGTTTTTACCAGAGGGCAGTTAAGAGTCAACTACATTGCTTTGGGTCTGAGGTCACATATAGGTCAATATCCTTTGTTCTTTTTAGGCTAAGTTGACAATTAAAGTTCATAAATAATTTGTAATGAGTACTTTTAAATTGGTGGTGGTGGTTGGGGGCTGGGGGGGAGGGGTGGTGCACAGGGACATAAATAGTAGGAATCTTTTTCCCAAGACAGAAATGTCATTTATTAAGGGACATAAAAGGGGAAAGTTTAAAGCTGATATGAAAGGTAAGTTGTTGTACACAAAGGGTGGTAAGTGCCTGGAATGTGCTGCCAAAGGAGGTGGTGGAGGTGGATAAAATCACAGTGTTTGAGATAAACGAATAGGCAGGGAATAGAAACATACAGACCTCGCAGAGGTAAAAGGTTTTAGATTGGAAAGGCATCGTGTCGGTGCAGTCTTAATGGGACAAAAGGCCTGTTCTATTTTAGTTGGCAGTACTGTGATTTCAGTACCACAAACCATCCAGAATGTGCCAATAAACAGTAGGATGCGGGTTTCTTACCAGCCCAAATTAAAAATTTCAGAGTTAGTTAACATGATGTTGAAATAAGTAATATTAGGATTAATCAGTAACTATTTTCACCAAAGGGAAATAGGGCCATGGCACACATTGAAGGAACGCTAGGGACAGAAGCCCTCATCTGATTTTTTTAAAAAAAGACACTTGAGTGTTAACCAAAAGGGTTAGGGCACACGAGCTTTCAGCCAGCACACGGATGATGGGTCACATGGCCTCTTTCTGAGTGCCACATTTTGCTGTGTTTGTTTGAACACTCTGAATTTTGCAATTAAGTAATTCCACTGGACTTCTGTCAATCAAGTCAATGATACTTTTGAGTTTACAGTTACTGATACCAAATTGTTATTTTTGAGGTCAACATCTCCCCCACATTTTATTTATAAAATTGTAGCCAGTAGTGTTATCTCATATCACCAGTCCAATACGGGTTGAATCTTTCTTCATTTTCCATCATCAAAACACTTCTTGAAAGATCAGCTGGATTAGAAGGCCCAGTCACAGCCATTTCAATCAAGGTATTTCTCCACACTTGCCATTCTATTGCCAAAATACAAGTATTTTGTCAAAGTTTTTGGTCTTGTATTTATCATGATATTTTGCAAGAATATAAATTCACAACGACAACTAACATTTATACTGCGTGAGAGGGGTATACTGATTGGTTAGCCAGTGAATTTGAGGCATTGTCATGGAGAATGCATCTATTAATGCTGATTGCCAGTTAACATCCAGGCTTTATTTAAACTTAAACCAGGCAGGATGACTCTGTTTGGACAGACTAATTCCCTGAGAAATGAGCCAGCAAATGGCTGTCAATTATTTTGTTGAATTGAAACAGATGCAGTACCTGTCCTTGTTCTTTCTGTCTGAAAGGAATGGAACCCTGTGGGTTAATATTTGTAGCTTCCAATATGTAAACTTATATCTCACTGAAAGCCTAACTGACAATCCTAAATTAGGTATTAATGCCATTCCTTGCATATTCAAGATTATCCAACAAATGTCCAATTGAAAATATGAGATGCTGTGTTGAAAGTTTTTGAGAGTGTAAGCTGGTTGGATACAGTCAGTACCTTGCTGGTTGTGAACAACTGAATGGACATGCTGGCAATCTTTGGGATGTATAGCCCATACCTGGCATCTCACTACCATTGAAGTTCATATACCACGTTACTTATTTGTTTGATAGTCAGAATGTCTTTTTGGCTTGACAACAGCATCTTATTAGTGGCAAACATTTATTCATATTGTTACTGCATAGCAGCATGAAGTGGATAGTTTCACCTTTTGCTCAAAGCTTGCAATACCTTACCCTTCCTGGACAATCTGGGGTAGACATTTGCTGGATGTTTTCTCAGGGCATTAACCCTACCTGGTTTAAAGTTTAAACAAAGCTTCACAGTTAATAATCAAACAGCGTCAATGATTGCATTTTCTATAGCAATGTCACTACCAATCAGTGTCTACTTATCAGCCAATCAGTACTCTTCTCTCATGCAGTGCAAATGCTTATTGGTATTCCTCTGAGTTATCCTGATAAATGCAAAATGAAAAGCTTTGACAAAATGTCTTTTTTCAACATTACTCAAGTGCTACATAACCAAACGACTGCCTACCATAGTTTACCATCCTGCAGTTCGATCTCAAGTATTGGTGATGGTGTTTTGTTTTCACAAAGTAAACAATGAGGATTTAGTTAAATTTTTAACCAAAAGCAACAAACCTTGACTCATTTTACATTTCTTCTGGTCCAGATCCTCCCTACTAGTTTGAGCAGTTATCTTTGAAACCAGTTTTTTTTATGCCAGTTTAGTCATGTATAAATTGCTCTTCCCTTCCCCAGGTACCTCCAGTGAGCCAGCCTCCCAGTCAAGCACCACTGATCATCATTGGGATGCCAACCCGGCACCCAGCCCTGTTGACGATGCCTGGTCTGGAATAAGTACGTGTTTTTCTCTAATAGTGAGCAAATCACTTGTTGATATTGGACAAAGTCAAATGAATGTTTCATGAACATGGTAAAAAGGAGAACAAAACAAAAGTCAATTAATCATTATAACCTGAAATATAGCTGCCACCTACTCCAAAAGTAAAAGCATTGGCAGCATTAAATGACCACTTGTACCATGAGGATAATTTTGGATGCACTATATTGGTATCATTCTTTCTAAGCCAAATGAAAGTGGAATCTTGTTTGACAAACCGAAGAACCCTAACTAGTAGAATAAATGAGTGAGAAGCAGTGCATGTCCCAGATTTGGATTTTCAGAAAACTTTTGAGAAAGTTTCATGTAAGAGGTTAGCATGCAAAATCAAAACATATGGGATTGATGCGAATGTGTTAATATGGATTGAGAATTAGTTTGCAGACAGGGAACAGTAGAAATAATGGGACAAATATGGAGAACACTGGAGAAACCCCTCGGTATTGTTAGCAGCATCTGTGGAAAGAGCAACAATTAACATTTTGAGGCTGGTCTGATTGTTCAGGTTGAAGCAGGAATTTATTTAAATTTGTAGGATTTTCAAAATAATTTCTGTTTGTGGGAGAGTCTACAAGTAGAGAAAATGGCTTTGAATTTGGATCCAGATGATTCCAAATAGGTTAGTTAGGAAGTAGTTCTTCATGTAACGGATGCTAAAGGTGTGGAAGATTTCCACAAAAAGCAGCAGGTGCTAGCTAATAAATTTTAAATCTCGGGTAGTTTAATTTTTGCATGCCTTGGATATTGAGTGAACTGGAGCCAAGATGAGCAGATCAAGTTGGGATGCTGTGCAACCATGATCTCATTGAGTGGCGTACTCCTATTCCAGTATCAGGGAAGATCTAGCTTGAACTCTAGGGAAATTTTCAAAAAAAAACTGCTTGTGGCCCAAGTCATGAATGTTCAATCTTTAGCTGTTTGTGATTGCAGTACATGAATTTCTAATCAATTATTTTTAATTATTTAATTATCTAAGGATCACAAGTCCTGAAATAAGCGCAGTTACTTAGTGCATCAAAGCTTGTCTGTTGATCTTGAAGTGTTTGGGTAGAATACGTTTACAATTGGAGGTAATTGCAGGGGAGTAGGTCAAAAATAGGGCAGGGAGACAAACAGGTTTGCTCTGTCAAAGGGCTGGCACAGACTTGATGGTCCAAATAACCCAGTGTTGCTCTACTGTCTGACTGAGTGTAACTTTGCTGCTATGTCAAAAGCCAAGACATGTTGGGCGTCCAATATCTAGTACTAATACCCATTCATTGTTTTGATTTCATCAGTCTTTTCCACAAATCTTTTCAAAGGTATTCCTTGATAATCAATACTATAATAGGGTTTCTGTATCTGAAGGCATGTAGGCTCAATATCCTGAGGTGAAATTACCCACAGTTAGCTTATCAAGGGTGTCTTTCAGCATAGAAAATTTTGAAAAGCTGAGGTGCATTTTAAAGCTTCTGTTCTGAGGCACATATAGGACCAAGTACTTAATACTAACGTACCCTGTATGGATTTATTATGCAGCCATGGCAAGCTGCAGTTGTAATTGCTGTTTTCCCCAGAGTGGTTATAAATTGTTGTTTACTCGTAATTGAATTCCCTCCAGGGTTTATTTTAGAGATATGTTCTATGTTGCGCTGCCAGAATTTACACTGTAATTGATGGGAGCCTAAAGTAAATGCAGTTTGAAAAATGTCTAGAGATAGTAGGAACTGCAGATGCTTTAGAATCTGAGATAACATGGTGTAGAGGTGGATGAACACAGCAGGCCAAGCAGCATCAGAGGAGCAGGAAAGCTGACGTTTCGAACTTAGACCCTTCTTCAGAAATGGGGGTGGGGAAGGGTGGACCTATCTTCTCCTCTATCCATCTTCTATCCGCCTCCCCCTCTCTCCCTATTTATTTCAGAACCCCCTTCCCCTCCCCCATTTCTGAAGAAGGGTCTAGGCCCGAAACGTCAGCCTTCCTGCTCCTCTGCTGCTTGGCCTGCTGTGTTCATCCAGCTCTACACTGTGTTATCCTATATATGAAAAATGTCTAGCTGTATTTCTCAAGAATCTTGTTTTTCCTTTTTCACCCATTTGTATATCTCCACCTTTTCATTACTTATATTTTATGCACTGAGATTCTTTGTTCAAGAATGAAAGATTAACAATTTATGCTAGGCCTTTATTAAAGATCTTGAATTTTTACCTTGTTTCTCTCCGTTCTGCAGTTTGCTTGATATAATTTTATTGGCTATCTCATTTTCAGTTTTCTTTACAAAAGTTGTCATTTGCCAAGATGTATCTGTCTGAAACGGGCCCCCTAATTGGTTGTGGTTTTCTTTTAAGGCTGCTTATGATAAAGACAAGTGTATGGTATCTGCAGAAATGGCAACAGCCTCATTGATCTGTTAAGATTCTCAGTTGGTGGTTAACCCCAGAATTGCATGTCTGCCTTGCCTATAAGATCTGAAGTAAAGTATTCAGCGTTAGTCATTTCAAATTGGCATAATTCCTGCATGCAACATTTCACCTTGTTTTAAATGTATAATTGATCATTGATTTGAAGAGCCTTAAAAAGTCCCAAAGATTTTAAATTACTGTCCTTAAATCTTCAGCGTATTTCTGTATATATCATTCAGTCTGTGCTAGAAGCTGGAATATATGATTCAAAATGAATTCAGAAGTTGATTTAGTTTAGTAATTTCACCCATTAACTTTGTTTCAAATTTTGGCCACCATTCTACAGATGGAATTTCGACAGCAGACCCAAGTTCTGACTGGAATGCTCCAACAGAAGAGTGGGGAAACTGGCTGGTGGAAGAAAGCACTTCTACAGCACAGCCTGAGGATGTCGTTGCAGAAACTCCAAAGGTTAGTATCCCTGGCCATTGTTGCTGTGTTTTCCTTCTGCGACCATCCCTTCTCACTAGTGCCAGCGCTTATATACTTGATACAGCAGTGGGGCAACACCTGGCAAATTAGTAGAGAGAGAGTTCAAGTAAAAGAGCAGGAATATCTTGCTAGAATTGTACAGGGCATTAGACTACATCATGTAGCACTGACGTATGAAGAGAGGTTGGATCGGTTAGGGCTATGCTCGTTGGAGTTGCAAAGGATGATAGATCTTGCAGAATCCTATTAAATCCTAACAGCACTAGACAGGATAATTGCGGGAAGGATGTTCCCAGTGACCGGGAACCAAGAACCAGGGGTCACAGTTTTAGAACTAAGGTGAGGAGGAATTTCTTCACCCAGTGAGTGGTGAGCCTGTGGAATTCTCTGCCAGAGAAAACAGTTGAGGCCAAAATATTGAACGTTTTCAAGACAGAGGTAGATTTAGTTCTTGGAGCTCAAGGGATCAAAGGGTGTGAAGCAAAAACGGGAGCAGGGTACTGAGTTTAATGATTGATCAGGCTCGAAGGGCTGAATGACCTAATCCTGTTCCTATTTTCGATGTTTCCATTTTGCAGTAAATCAGTTGCATGCAATGTTAGTGAGAGAAATAGTGTGCATGTACTTAGCTTCTATTTTTACAGTCTGCTAACTGGGATTACACGTTGATCACAGGGTGTATTCAAACCCATGAACTTTGAAGTTAAGACAGATATATCTCTTCTTAAAAAGTTGCTGGACCTAATTCATGAATATTATTTCAAATTCCATGACCATATTTTATAGAAGTATTTTGTTCAACGGTTATTTTGTAAAATTTGAGACTAGTGCTGTTTAATAGCAACAGGAAGTAAAAAGTCAGAATTTCAGAAAGTTCATGGCACAGAAAGAAGCTGCTGTCCTTTCCCTTCACCACAAAAAAAAAGCTATTCGACCTTATCTCACTTTTTCAGCTTTGTTCTATAGTTTTGCTGGTTTTACTGCTTAAAGCAACAGTGGTTTCTCTCTTGACCATCCTTTCTGGTAGAGAGTCCCGCACCCCTGCCACCCTTGGGGTGAAAACCTTATCCTACTTCTATCTCGTCTTCCTGCCAAGTAGTCTATAATCCACACCAACCCATCCCTGCCTATGCTCAGGGGAATATGTTCTGCATCTCCACTTTCTCTCTTGACTCCTTGTAAATTTGTACCCCTCAATTAAATTCCAACCTCCAAAGGGGAGAGTCCCAGCTTTCTCCATTTTTAATCAGAATTCTCTATTTCTGGCAGCATCACTGTTGACCCGCCCCCCTGTGCCACCTCAAGTAGATTCAAATTAAAATGATGGCTGTTTTTCTTCCCCTCTGATAGAGCTGTGTTGGCCTTGAATTACATGTTGCATTGTTCTGCTCAGGGGAAGATGACAGTTTAAAAACAATCCCTTCCAAAAATGGAAGAAAGGACAAATTCCAAACAATGAATTCAAGCTGTATGGAAGGAATAAAAATAAAAGGGAAAAACATGAGCAAACTGGGCAACATGTCAAAGCGACGCTAGTGAACAGTGCAGAAATGAGATTAACAAAAGGAAAAAGAAAATTACAGTAAATAAGTAAAGATTATAAGACAGCAAACAAAAGAATGAGATGGAAAAAATATTAGAATGGATAGATCTGACGTTGTCTGTTGTCTGCTGCCTTGTCGATCCCTCCAGAATCAATATAGGCTGAAGAATCCTACTTGCTTTGAAAAACCACTAAGTTTTTTAAATTGATACCATCATTCCTTCTTTCAACACTAGGAACTCTATGCAGAGCCAAACTGAAGTAGCAAGACTGTGACATTTGCAGCTGTTCCATTTGTTACTTTGGAATTCCCAGCTGCATTGAGCATTGCTGTACTTGAACTTTTTGGGAGGGGCGGGCAGAATGGGGAAGAGTTGCTTCTCCTGAGAGACCTCGCCTAATACCTCTTCGCCTTTTAACGGTGCTATTTAGTGACTCTTGCCAGTTGGCTTAATTTTCAGGTGGATTTTGTAAAACACTTCAACAAAGAATCAAATAAATTCAAGGGGTAGAGAGATCATGATGAATGCAATATTTATGTGCAGATATTTGAATAAACTTGTTCAGTCTATGCTAATGTCACTATTTACTGAGTAAGTTGTTGTGAGCAACAATTGGGATTGCCTTGGGATTGCAAATTTCACAGTTACCTCAAGCGCCAAAACATGAAGTGAAGAAAATAATTAATTCATGGTTGAATTAGTTTTAGCAATGCTATTTTCCCCCTGAATTTAAACTGCTGCTAAATGCAAACAAATGTTAAAAATAGGAGCACAAAATGTGAACAAAAGGCATTAATAGCCGTTTCGGTATTTGCAAAGCTACCAAAAGCATTGCTAATAACAGTGATGTTTTGATTTTATTTATGGTATTTTGATCTCTCTTTGCCACTGTGATTTGCTATTTTGGGTACTTGTATTCAGTAGAGAGTGGCTCAGCTGTCAGAAGCAGCAAAGTCTGTCAGTGACTTGCACGACAGGAGTAATGTGGAGTGGTGTCCTTAATGGTTCCAGGTGCCATTTGGGAGCCACCTGAGTTGGAGACCTTCAGTAACACCTGACACTCGAGTGGCAGCCCTATGCTCAGCTTATGAAGCCACCTCCCAAATGTCACCCGGGGCTATAAAAAAAATCGGTTAGAAATATTTTGCATTGCCATCTTCAGCAATATCAGCTGAGGGGAAGCTCCCTTCTGACTTTCGAAATATGAAAGTAACAGCATTCCCCGGTAAAACCGATGTGAAATTTAGCCAAGAAGGCATTAGTAAGTGGCCAAAGAGAAAAAGCCAGTGTAATGAGAATTTTTTCCTTATTAGCATGTTGTGCTGATCTGGAGTTTACTGTTTCAAATGGCGGTAAAAGTAGATTTAATGATATTTTTTAAAAGGAATTGAACCTTGACTTAAGTAATATTTGTCAGGCTGTAGAGGAAGGCAAGTAGCAATGTAATTTATTCAATAGGTTCTTCAAAGTCTATAATGGCTTGAAGGGCTGAATGTCCTCTGATTCTGTACAAGGTAAATTGATAACTTCAGGAGGGTGCATTCGAAGGCAGGCAAGTAAGAGTAAAATCTACATATTAAAATGTTGGTACGAAAAAAACTTTTATTCCAGGATAAAATGTAATTCTTTGCACTCCCGTTTTATGAACCTTCAGTCCTGATCTACTAACAACATAGTCCACCCTTGCAGCCTGATGGAGAGGCTTACAGATTAGCACAGGAACTTGATTGGTCTGTTGAAGAAGTTGCAGAATACTTAAGAACTGGTGTGTTCCATTTGTAGCTGTCAGATGAAGATAAAGAGAAAGTGGACTTGGGTCTGCAAGGTTCTGCAACCAGCAAATCAAAGAAGAAGAAAAAAAAGAAGAAAAAGTGCGAAGATGCTGCTGCTGCTCCTGTACAAGTAAGCAAATCAGTCTGATTCAGTCACACGTAAAAACCAAGCTGTGCCTTCAAGTTATAAAAAAAGTAAGGGTACTACTTCACAGAATCAGAGGCGTTACAGCAGCAAGTGGCCTACGGCCTCTTCAAATTAGCACCATTTCATACTTCCAGTGTCTTTTTTTTTGTTATTTTTCTTGAAATAATTCTCCAGTACAGTCTTGAATGCCTTGACCAAACCTCTCTCCATACTTCCAGACTCTGTGTTCCATAATATCTCAAAGCCCTCAAGATATTAACAGGAAAAGAAAGAGTAGGTCAAGATAAACTATTTCAATTGGTTGGAGATTCTAGAACTTAGGTGCATGGTCTGAGAATTAGGGCCAGACCATCCAGGAACGATTTTAGGAAGCACTTCTACACACAAAGGGTGATAGAGGCTTGGAATTCTCTTCCACAAATGGCAGTAGATGCTGGATAAGTTGTTAACTTTAGATGTGAGACAGTTTTTTGTTAAGCAACAGTATTCAGGAATTTGAGCCAAAGGTAGGCATATGGAGTTAGGTCCCACACTAGCCATGATCTCATTGAATGGCTTGAGGGGCTGAATAGCCTACTTCTGTTCCTATGTTCCTGCACTATATCTCATTTTTTTTCCTCTCATCACTTTAATTCCTTTTGCATATCACTTGTAATCCGTGCCCTCTAGTGTTTGATCCTTTCTTGAATGGGAACAGTTCCTCCTATCTACCCGATCAATCCCACTCATGGAAAGCCCCTATCAGATCTCCTCCTCTTCTCTCCAAGGAGAACAATCCCAACTTCTTAAATCTATTATCATAACTGAAATTTCTCATCCCATAAATTATTCTTGTAAATTGTTTCTGCAATCTCTCCAATGCGTTCACATTCTTAGAGTGCCCAGAAATAATAGAAGATTCTTAGTACACAGCGAAAAAAGGAGAACACATATAGGAAGTTATGAGGGGGCTTTGGGCAAGATCCAGGAAGGAGAAATAGTTTGTACTGACAGGTAGGTCAGTAACCAGACAACACAGTTTTATGGTAACTCAAAAGAACGAGAGGGGGAGCTGAGAATACTTCTGTGCAGATGTTGTAACAGTCTTAAGCGTTTTAAACAAAAATGAACAGATTTAATTGAAGCACATAAAATTCTTCGTATAAAAGGGCACAAAAAGGTAGATGCAGAAAAGATGTTTCTCTTGATGGGGAGGGGATGTCTGGAACCAGGAGATAGTGTCAGAGTACAGAGTAGACCATTTTGGGATTGAAATGAGGAGGAACCTTTTCACTTGGAGTGTTGTTAATCTTTTGAATTCTTTAAATAGCAGAACAGACTGATGGGATAATGAGGTTGTGGCTGACCTGATAATCCTCCACTCCACTTTCCTGCCTTTTCCCCTTGATTAAAAATGTGTGTCTTAGCTTTGGGGAAACTTAATGAGTCAGCCTCAACAGCTCTTTGCTGTAAAGAATTCCACAGATTTATTTCCCTCTAAGAAAAGAAATTCTTCCTCATCTCTGTCTTAAATGTGCAACCCCCGATTCTGTGATTATGCCCTCTGATCTTAGACTGTCCCAAAAAGGGAAACAACATTACAGCATCTGCCTGTCAAGTCCCTTAAGAATCTTGTATGTTTCCATAATCCTCTCATTCTCCTAAACTCCAATGTGTATAAGGCCAATGTACTCAAATCTGTCTTCATAACAGTCCCTTCATACCCGGTATCAGCCTTCCTTATCATGTATACTGAGATCACAACTGTTTCTTCTTAACCTCTGGACAATGCTGTATTCAGAAGTTTTTGTCTTGTAATCCGCTTCAAATATGTTAGTTGAATCATGGAGCAGGCTTGAGGACCTGAATGACCTACTCCTCCTTATTTGCTATCTCCCTATGTAATCCTGAGTGCACTGTCTGAAATATTAGTGGAAGCAGATTCAATCATTTCTTTGAAATAGGAATTGGCTGACTGTTTTTGAAGATGATCAGGTTGGAGGGCTGTGAGGAAAGAGGAGTGGCAGAGAGATTAACTGGATAATTCAAAGTGCCGTTACATCCACAGAGGAACAATAGGCTTCCTGCCATATTGTATGATTCTGTGAAATGGCTCCTGGAATGATCTATCTGTTTGAGATGAGAGCTCATTAAGCAATGCACTGATTTAGAACAGCGACAGAAATTGGTGAAAGTTTTAGGGAAAGCAAAACAACAGAAAGAGTGATAAAGTTTTGAAAGTGTGCTTGTTGACAAACATCAAGCTGTCTACTGACAGTAAGTGTGTGGACTTTAAAGTGGAAGGAATGGCTTTGCCCCATTGATGAAGGGGCTGTAAGGTATCATTTGAAATGTTCCTGAGGAGAAGGATCAGCCATAGCGAAATGGCAGAGCAAAATACTGTGAATGCTGGAAATCTACAGTGTATATAGGAAATGCTCGAATTACTCAGGAATGGCAGCAATTTGGAGGCTGGTTAGTTCTCTTGCTGGATAGCTGGTTTGCAAAGCAATATGATGCCAACAGTGCAGGTTCAATTCCATGCCAGCTGGGATTACCACGAAGGTTCTGCCTTCCCAACGTTGCCCCTTACCTAAGGCATGGTGACCTTCAGGTCAAACCCACCACCAGTCATCACTCTCTAATGAGAGAACAGCCTATGGTCCACTAGGAGTTTGGCGTCTAATCTTTTAGCTGCAGAGAAAGGAAGAATTAACATTTTGGATCAGTGACCCTTTAGAACTGGCAGATGTTTGAATTATAATTTTTAATAGGTCTACAAAGTTAGACAGGAAAAGAAGAAAGAACCAAATAAGAAATCTGATGGAGTGAAAGCCGAGAGATTAAACAGCAACAGGAACAGCGATGCATCATATCATTTTGTCATCTAACCTCTCCTGTTAACCACCCCATCACATTCTTTTTTGTTCTTTCTGCACTCCAACCTTTACCTGCCTCTTTATTTGCTTTAATACCTGTTATAATCATTATTTCTCCAGTTCCAATGAATGATCATTGGCTTGAAACATTAAGTCTTGTTTCTTGCTCCATAGACATTGCCTAACTTAACCAGGAAAGTGGGAGGTGGCTTCAAAATAAGGCATAGTTGCACAAACCAGATCATGTTGAGGTGTTTCAGGAAAGTATAGGGAGAGTTTAAATTGTGGCTTGATTTCACTAATACAATCAATGATTTGCGTGTGATGCAAAGCTAATTGAAGGTGTTGGGCTGCAAAGCTGAACAGGGTACGCTACAGGGTATTTTGAATATACTTGGGAGGTGGCAGATGAAATCCAATGCCTTCTCGTGCAAATGGGGATTAAACCCAGAGGAAGGGACTATTTCTGAGTCGAGTCACAAATCAAAGGTATCGGACGCAACAATGTTCGATGAATAAAGCAAATCGGATGTTGGGAAACATCAATTAAAAAATAATTATTGGACCAAATTCAAGATATAATCCTGCCATTGACATCTAGAATATTATGTGTGGTTCTCCAGTACTGAGAGAATATTGCTGAAAAAGGCAGCCAACATGATTGAAAGGATGGTTTGGATTGGATCATAACAGGTGATTGTATGAATAAGGCATATGTTCAGTAGGAAAGGAGAAAGCTGTGAGTGGTTTCTCAGAACTAAGAGAGAGAGAGCCCAATAATGTAGACCACGGCCAGCGATTTTTTTGTTTTTTTTTCCCTCTACCAGAATTGCAGAACCTGAGGGCACTGCTAGCAGTTCCAGGGGGGTGAATATAGAATTAATCTGCAGGAGTACTGTTATAATGGATGAATGGTAACTCTACAAAGCTGGCTCCCTGAGAAAACAGCAGAAACAGATGATGTTGATTAATTCAGGTGCAATTCATGTACCATTTTTCAAAAAAATATTTCGAAATGTGGTATAGGAGTGATTTTTGAGACATCGCATTTGTTAAGAGTAGCATGTGCTTTTTTAATTCATGCACAGTTTGTAATCGTCATTGCTCGGCCATCATCTGTGGTCCATCCCGAATTGCCCTTGAGAAGGTGAGCTGCAGCCTTGAACCACTAAAGTCCATCTGGTGTAGGGACACCCATAATGCTGTTAGGGAGGGAGTTCAAACATTACCATTCCTTCACTATTGTTGGGTCACAATATGCTGCTAATTCTGGATGGCGTATGGCTTGGAAAGAAAGTCGCGGGTTGTGGTGGTGGTGGTGTATCTGCTGCTCTTGACCTTCTAAATAATGGAGTTCATGGTCCTCTGAGGAGACGTGCTGAAATATCTCTCAAAAAATGGCATTTAGATCTCGTCATATCTGGTTCTGTAAAATAGTTGATGAAGGTTGATGATAGCGATTAGTGAGTAACTCTGTGATTGCTGTAGGATATGATAACCTGAATGGTACAAGGTGATCCTTGGGTTGTTTTTCAATTCTTGAGAGTGTAAAACTCCGTGGTGGAAACATAGTGCATAATTTTAATTAAAATCATCGACGTTGGAGGGCGGGGCAGGCAGGGTCAGTCAGCTCAGTCCTAGAACATCCCTTTAAGAGTTCATCAAGGTAGATAGTTTCTAATCAACCTGTTTGAAATATTATTGCAAATATCTGGAGCAGGTGGGACTTTAACATGGGCCTTCTAGCTCAGAGGTAGGGATACTATCATTACCCCACAAGAACCCAACAAGCATCTTCAGCTGCTTCAAAACCATCTTTCCATCATAAGGTCAGACATAGGGGTGATTGCATAATGTTCAGCACCATTCATGACTCCAGATGCTGAAGCAGTCAGCAGTCCAGGCTTAAGCTGAAAAGTGGCAAGAAGCATTCACACCACAGAAACGCCAGGCAATGACCACCTGCAATAAGAGACAATCTAGCCATTGCTCCTCAATATTCAATGGTGTTACCGTCACTGAATCCCCCATTGATCAGAAACTAATCCGACTTGCCATATAAATACAGTAGCTACAAGGACAGGTTAGAGGCAAGGAATCCTGCAGGAAGGAGCACAACTCCTGACTTCCTAGAGCCTCTGCAGCATCTACCAGGCACAAGTGAGAAGTGTGATGGAATACCCCTGCTCCACTTGCCTGGATGAGTGCAGCTCCAAGAAACACTTGAAACTTGACCCCATCCGAAGCAAAGCAACCTGCTTATTCAGCACCACGAGCATTCAGCTCCTCTACCACCGACACTTAGTAACAGCAGTGTGTGCTTTCTACAAGGTGTAATAATATAGAAATTCACCAAAGTTCCTTAAACAGCACCTTCCAGACCCATTATTGCTTCCATCTAGAAGCACAAGGGCAGCAGCTGCATGGGAATACCACCACCTATAATTTCCCCTCCAAACCACTCACTCCTGGCTTGGAATTATATCACTATTCCTTCAGTGTTGTGTCAAAATCTTGGAATTACCTCCTTAACAGTATTGTGCCATTATATTATATAACAGTATTCAAGAAGGCACCGGACCATTAAGGGCAACTTGGGGCAGGCAGTAAATTTTGGCCCAGTAATTGAGTATATCCAAGACTGAGATTGATAGGATTCGAGCTATTAAAGATAGTATGGACTACGATAGTACAAGAAAACAGTTTTGAGGTGGCATATCAACCATGGTCTAGTTAAATGAAGAAGCGGGTTTGATAGACAATAAATCTCACTTTTGGTATTATTTTCTATGTCTCTATGTTGGACTTCTTCCTGCCACACAACGCTGTGAAACTTGTGCTTCTCTCTTTCTGGCCCTATTGAGTTTTCGTAATTTTAATCATTTCACAGTTGGTTTTCTTTCTCCATGAGATGTGAGAATCACTGACCAAAGCCAGCATTTGTTGCTTCCTCCTAACTGCCCTTGAAATAAGTGTCCTTCTGGAGGGCAGTTAAGAGGCAACCTCTGGAGTCAAATGTAGGCCAGAACAAATATGGGCAGCAGATTATCTTTCTTAAAGGACCTTAACAAACCAGATGGAGATTTTGTTTTGTAATGCTTTACGAAGCCCCTTCAGATGCTTCATTATGCTAAAGATGTTAAAGGCACTATGTAAATACAAGTTGCCAATGTGAACTACAAAGGCTAAAATATCCAGCGCTGAAGTTAATGGAAGGAGGAACCTGTATGCTGTGGTCATTAAATATATTTGGATAGGCAGGATAAGTGGGCTTAATACTGTTCTTCAAAGGTGGAGGGACAGTTTTACGAGGAAACGAGAATATGCAAAAACCTGAGCTAAGAGTTTGCAATGGAAGAGATGAGCAGACAGGCAGCTGTAGAAACTTGAAACTAGACACTGTAGAGATTTCGCAGAGAAGTGTGTTGTGATTCATAACTGTGGATTTTCTTTGGATTGGCCAGGCAGCAGTGTGGAGTAATCAGATCAACAATGATATAAAAGAAGGTGGACCGAACTTGAGAGGCAGAAGGGCCTACCCCTCCCAATTCTTACACTTTTATATTGGTTATAACTGTTTAATTGTGTCATATTGGAGCAGAGAAATGATATGCAGTGCAAACTTCAGACTTTATTCAAAGTTGAAGGACAATGAAGCTGTTTTGTATCACTGGTCATTGGCCTAATTTTGTTCTGAAAGTTTGTGTAGTCATGATAGTCTGTCAGTATTCTAGATCAGTCTTTGGATAAAATTCAGCACACACCTAGTAATAACATTTAATTTGTATCTGAAATCATCATAATGTATTTTATTTCAGATTCTTATTGATTTTCTTAATGACATATTCTAGAATCCTGTGGGTTTGCATATAGAAACTCCTTGCTTGGCTGTTATGAAGTCCCAGTCACACTAAGATGTGTTTCCATCTCTAATATCACAATGAACCTGTAACTGTTGCGACAGCAAACATTATACTAAACGCTTATCATTTGCAGAATGATGTGTGTTTACTGCAGATTCGTTGTTTTACATTCAGAATGACTTCCCAGCTGCCTCAAGAATACACAAAATCCACAGACAAATGGTCTCATTTGTCACCGGTGAAATTGAATTAAGCAATGTAAATAAAAAAGTAAACTGGAAATTCTAGGCTGAAAAATTTAATCCAGTCATGTGATTTGAATGAGCAATGTCATGGGTAAAACCAAGTCTGTGTAATTGCATGTGAGTTTTTAACCCTTGAGGCTATGTGGTCAAACCCCACTCCAAAACTTGACCGTGTATTTGAACTGACATTGCAATAAGTACCTGTTGTCCTGACTCCCCAGAGCCTGTCCACCATCTGTAATGCACAAGTCAAGAGTGTAATGGAATGCTGTCCTCTTGCCTGGATAAGTTCAGTCCAACTTGAGAAGCTCGCCACCATCTGGGACAAAACAAGCCCTCTTTATTGGCACCACATCCACCACTTTAAACAGTCACTCCCTCCACTACCAGTGCACACTGGCTGCAGAATGTTGAATCTGCTAAGTGCACTGCAACAACTCTCCAAGCTGCCTTCAAAGCACCATCCAAACCTGTAAACATTACCATCTAGAGCGGAGCAGGCTCAAGGGGCTAAATAGTTTAGTCCTTTAAGAACAAGCACAACAGGTACATGGGAATACCACCACCTGCAAGATTCTCCCTAAGTGTCACAAAACCTGAAAAGTTCCAGGACTTTCCAGTTCAAAATGCCTTCTGAACTTTGTTCTGAACAGCACTGGTAAGGAAAATTGGCAAATGAGAGAGGAGGGGGTGATTGGTGAAAAGGAAAGGGAGTAAGGTGAAGTGATTCTAAAGGTCCGATCTTTAAATACATGAAGGATTAAGAAAAATATTAATGTAAGCACTTATCTGCATCTTTAACCTCCATTACCATTAACAATTAAGCAGTTATCTTCTTGATTCAAAATTTCAATGTTTTCTGAATTTATGAAAGGAGACCGAGGAGCAAGAGAAGGAATCAATCAGTGGAGACCAGGAGCAGCTTATTGTACAAGACCAGCCTGAAAAGGAGATAGGTCCACCTGTTGAAACAATATGCACTAGTGAACCAGCAGAGGTAAGAGTTGGAATGTCACAGGTCAATGTTTAATAAATAGCACACTCAAAATTTGTATTGTCAATGGAGTAGGAATTGGCTATTTTGTATCTCTCGCATGTAAGAACATAAGAACTAGGAGCAGGAGTAGGCCGTCTGGCCCTTCGAGCCTGCTCCGCCATTCAATAAGATCATGGCTGATCCTTTCGTGGACTCAGATCCACTTATCCGCGTTCTCACCGTATCCCTTAATTCCTTTATTGTTCAAAAAAATGTCTACCTTTTTTTTTAGAAACATTTACTGAAGTAGTGTCAACTACTTCACTGGGCAAGGAATTCCATAGATTAACAACCCTCTGGGTGAAGGAATTCCTTCTCAGTTCAGTCCTAAATCTGCTCCCTCTAATCTTGAGGCTATGCCCTCTTGTCCTAGCTTCACCTGCCAGTGGAAACATCCTCTCTACTTCTATCTTATCTATTCCCTTCATAATTTTATATGTTTCTATAAGATGCCCCCTCAATCTTCTGAATTCCAATGAATATAATCCCAATCTACTCAGTCTCTCCTCATAAGCCAACCTCCTCAACTCCGGAATCAACCTAGTGAACCTCCTTTGCACCCCCTCCAGTGCATTACCCCCCCCCCCCCCAACAAAAAGTGTTCTTCTATTCAAACAGCCTTAGACAATGACGATTGAAAGCCCCCTTTATAACGCTAATGTTACAAATGGTATTGATAGAGGTTTGACTTGCTGGTAGAAAATGAAGTTGGGATAGAGGAGGCATTTTCAGATTGGCACTCTATAACTTGTGGAGTGCCGTTGGGTTCAGTGCTGGGTCCACAATTATTTGCAATGTATATTTATGAATTGGATGAGAAGAGCAAGTGTACCATCACTAAGTTTACAGATGACGTGAAAATAGGTGGGAAGGCAAGTGGTGAGGATAACAGTCTGCAGAGAGAGAGACCATGTTAACTGAGTGGGTGAAAACATGGCACATGGAATATAATACAGGAGAATGAGGTTATGAAGGAAGAATAGAATAAGTTTGGCAGGAAGAATAGAAAAGCTGAATGTTGTTTAAACAGAGTAAAACTGCAAAAAAGCTGCCTAAATTGCAAATTATCCAAGTTCAGATAATAGGGAAGGAAAATGGAATGTCAATCTTTATTTCAAAGGGAATGGCACATCAAAATGGGGAAGTCTTGCTAAAACTATACAAGGTACTAGTCAGACCACACGTAAAATATTTAATAGTTTTGGTCCCCTTTAGCTAAGCAATGGAGGGACTGTCTTATGAGGCAAGGCTGAGTAGGTTGTGTCTCTACTTATTTGAAGCATGCAAGACTCTTAAAAGCTTGACAGGGCGTATGAAGAAAGGTTGTTTTGTGAGAAAGTCTAGTACTGGAGGACATAATCTTAGGGTAAAATGTGACTTATTTAAGGCAGATATGAGGTGAATTTCTTCTCTCGGACATTTTTGTCCATTAAATTTGCTTTGTAGATAAAAATTATTGATAGAAATAGGTGGCTGAGTACTTAAGGTGACATCCTTCATCTGCATAGTTGGGAATTTCCTGCTTTTGGCTTCAAAGTTGTTCAGGGCTGGGAGGGAAGATTTAAATCTCAAACCTTTATTCTTGTCTTTGTTTCTCCTCAGGTTGAAGAGGCACAGCCGGTAGAAATCGTCGAAGAACCAGCTGTAATTATGGAAAGCTCTTCCCAGGATATTACTTCCCAAGTGCCAGACACACTATCAGAGACAGAATCACCTGTCTCTGCCACTAAACAGAATAACCTGCCTCCTTCACAAGGTCAGCATTTGAAATCGCTACATGTGGCCAAAGTCTTGTCTGTCTGTGATCTTAAGATCAAACAAAATACAAGATACTGTAAGCTGCAATTTGCGATTCAAAGTAATCCCCGATGTGTGATCAGTTTTGATTGCGAAACTACACCATTCAAATATCTCTAAAATCATCTTACTCCAAAAATTGTAGGCAATGCTTCATATCCTGCTTGACCATTATTTTACTGACTGGCACTGAGGGTGCAGGAGGTAAATGCAGTTTGTCTCTCACCACTGTTAGCCTATACATGAGAGACCATAGCACCTATTCTGTATGGAGTGCTACCTGAATGTTTTTGGATGGATCATAATGTACAAGATTTCCTTCCCTGAAGGACAGTGCTGAACCAGATAAGTTTTTACAACAATCAACAGTGATTACATGGTTAACATCAGAAGAGCCTTTAATTCTAGAATTTATTGAATTTGACTTTCGCTATCTACTGTGGTTGGTTTCTCAGCTCCCCAATGCATTCGCTTGGGTCTCCAAATATGATGCCACTTACCGTAGAACAGGGTAAATTACTCTGTTTAACTTTTGTGATCATCTTCTCTGCTTTCCGTCTTTTCAACTCTTGTTCTATTTCCTCAGTCACAGCAAAGGGCACTGTACGAGGTCTGCAGCAGGTTGGTCTGATGTTTCGCTGAGCCCATGCAATCTTGAATCATGTGGCCAGTTTCACTAAACACTCTAGGGTACTTAGGCAAAAGATGTTTTTGTAGTTTAACTTGTATTCCTTCCCAACAAGGCTGGTTTTTGACTCTTCTCATGGGAATTTTCTCTCCTCTATAACCTCTTAATTCAATAATTTTGAGCCATGAAGCTACAGGGTAGAACTAAAATGAGACTTTCCAACTTGAATCAGTGGCATAGAGAGATATTTTCATCCCCTCCACCTCAAATGAACATAGAAGTCCAATATATCGAGCCCTGTTTTCTTATTACTGTTCTATTTTTTATTCTTTGTCTTACAGCTTATGCATGTACAGTAGTAATGTAGTAATTCTTTTATTCATTCACACCATGTGGGTATGGCTGCTAACACAAATATGTATTACCCATCTTTAATTACCCTTTAGAAGTTGATGGTAAACCATGTTGTTGAATCCAGCCGAGAGGCTTGCTACAAGAACAGAAACTGCTGGAGAAACTCGGCAGGTCTGGCTTCATCGTGTAGAGAATGCAGAATTAAAGCTTTGAGTCCAGTGACCCTTCAGAGCAACTAGGAAATTCAAGGGGTATTTACCAGTCAGCCAGATTGTGGACCTGAAGTCCAATTTAAGCCAGACTGGGCAAGGACTGTGCTTTCTTCCTGGGTGACTTCTCCTGAACATTGACTTGGTCATAGTTTTAAGATAAAAGGTTGGCCCTTCATGACTGAGATGAGAAATTTCTTCACTTGAGAGCTGTGAATTTGGAATTCTCTAGCCCAGAGAGTTGTTGATGCTCATTTGCAGAGTGAACTCCTTAAGCTTTTGGATATTGAGGTGATAGAGGCAAGCTGGGATTAAGCAAAAAGACAAAGTTGATGAGCAAGTTCAGATTTATGGAACAGTGAAGCAGGCTCAAAGAACTGTAGACTGTACTTTTTTTATGCTGTTGAATGCGTAAGTCATGAGTCTATATCGTGACTATCTCTAGATAGAGAATGGTTTGAAGTGGCCAGCACAGATAGCATTTGCAACCCATCCCTAATTATCCTTGAGAAAGTTTCTTGCAGGGATGATAAAGTATATGAAATTTATTTTATTCATTCATGGGATGCAGTCAACGCTGGCTGGGCCAACATTTCTTTGCCATCCCTAATTGCCCTGGAAAAGTCAGTGGTGAGGTGCCACTTTGAGCTGCTGCAGTTCTGGGGTGTTTGTACATCCACAGTGCTGTTAGAAAAGGAGTTCCAGGAATTGGACCCTTCGTGAATATATGACTATGAATATCATTTTTTATAAAAACAATTCAATACAGTAACTACAACAAGCCGTTAATGTTCAAAACCAGAAGTTGCTGGAAAAGCTCAGCGAGTCTGGCAGCATCTGTGAAGAAAATATCAGAGTTAATGTTGTTGGGTCCAGTGACCCTTCCTCAGAACTGATGGTAGCTGGGAAAACGTCGGTTTATATGCAGAAAATAGGGAGGGGGTTTTTTCAGATAATGCTAATTGCTTTGCCTAATTATGTCCTTCATAGATGTTATTTTCATTAATAGAGCAGTAGTTTTAATTTGCATTTACTAATATAATTGTAGGTTAAATATTGAGGCATATGGGAGACTGGTTGATCTTGTGGCTGGTTGGCTCGCCGAACTGGTTCGTTGTTCCGCAGACGTTTCATTACCCTACTGGGTAACATCATCAGTGCAGCCTCCGATGAAGCGTCGGTGTGTTTTCCCGCCTGGCTTTTAAACTCGAGTCCGTTGAGCTGGTTTACCTCAATTCTGGTTTTCCTTCGCAGTGGAGTGTATGTGGGGTCGAGTTCTGTGTGTTTGTTGATGGCTTTCTTCGTGGAGTACCAGGCTCAGAGGAATTCCCGTGCCTGTCTCTGCTTTGCTAGTCCCAGGATCTTGGTGTTGCCCCAGTCGAATTGGTAGTTCTCCTTATCCATGTGGATAGAGATGAGTGAGTGTTGGTTGTGTCTTTTCGTAGCCAATTGGTGTTCGTGTACCCTTGTTGTTAATTTCCTTCCTGTTTGTCCAATGTAGTGTTTGCAACAGTCTCTGCAAGAAATCTTATAGATGATATTGGTCCTGTCCATACTCGGAAGTGGGTCTTTGGTTCGGGTGAGCAGTTGTTGTCGGGTTGATGTGGGTTTGTGTGCCACTCTGATGCCCAGCGGTCGTAGCAGTCTTGTGATTAGTTCCGATGTATTCCTGATGTATGGTAGCGTGATGTGTGTGTCGGGGCGTGTAATATCTTCATGGTGTTGTTCGTGTAGGCATCTTCTGACCCAGTTTTTTGGATATCCATTATCTTTGAAAACCTGGAAGAGGTATTCTTCTTTTCGGCATAGTTCTGTGCTGCTGCAGTGTGTTGTTGCCCGTTTAAATAGTGTTCGCACGCAGCTTCGTTTGTGTGTGTGTTAGGATGGTTACTGTTGGAGTTCAGTACCTGGCCAGTGTGTGTGGCTTTTCTGTGTACTTTCATTTGGAGTTCCCCATTTGTTTTGTGCTCTACCATGATTCCCAGGAACGGGAGCTGTTTGTTCTTGTCCTCTCTGGTGAATTTGATTCCAGTGAGGTGTTGTTTATTAGTTTGTGTGTCTCCTCTGGTTTGGTCAGTAGCGCGAACACTATTTAAACGGGCAACAACACACTGCAGCAGCACAGAACTATGCTGAAAAGAAGAATACCTCTTCCAGGTTTTCAAAGATAATGGATATCCAAAAAACTGGGTCAGAAGATGCCTACACGAACAACACCATGAAGATATTACACGCCTCGATACACTCATCACGCTACCATACATCAGGAACACATCGGAACTAATCACGAGACTGCTACGACCGCTGGGCATCAGAGTGGCACACAAACCCCCATCAACCCTACGACAACTGCTCACCCAAACCAAAGACCCACTTCTCAGTATGGACAGGACCAATGTCATCTATAAGATTTCTTGCAGAGACTGTTGCAAACACTACATTGGACTAACAGGATGGAAATTAACAACAAGGGTATACGAACCCCAATTGGCTACACAAAGACACGACCAGTACTCACTCATCTCTATCCACATGGATAAGGAGAACCACCAATTCGACTGGGGCAATACCAAGATCCTGGGACAAGCAAAGCAGAGACAGGCACGGGAATTCCTAGAAGCCTGGTACTCCACGAAGAAAGCCATCAACAAACACATAGAACTCAACCCTATATACACTCCACTGCGAAGGAAAACCGGAAGTGAGGTAATCCAGCTCAACGAACTCCAGAGTTTAAAAACCAGATGGGAGAAAACAACAGCGCTTCATCGGAGGCTGCACTGATGATGTTACCCAGCAGGGTAATGAAACGTCTGCGGAACAACGAACCAGCTCGGCGGGCGAGCCAACCAACCACAACACCCACAACCCGAACTAAAAATCTACTCCAAAACTGGTTGATGTATGAGTTGTTACCTCTATGATGCTTTTTCTATTCATGCAGAGATTGATTGGTACTACTTCACTCCACCATCTTAAACACCACCTTAAACATTTACCAGGATGCTGCCTGGACTGGAGGGCAGGTCTATGAGGAAAGGTTGAGGGAGCTAGGGCATTTTTCATTGGAGTGAAGAAGGATGAGAGTTTACTTGATAGAGGTGTACAAGATGGTGAGAGGCATAGATAGAGTGGATAGCCAGAGACTTTTTCCCAGGGCGGAAATGACTAATATGAGGGGGCATAATTTTAAGGTGATTGGAAGGAGGTATAGGGGAGATGTCAGAGATAAGTTCTTCACACAGAGTGGTGGGTGTGTGGATAGTGCTGCCGGCAGTGGTTGTGGAGTCAGATACATTAGAGACTTTTAAACGACTCTTGGATAGGCACATGGAGGATAGTTAAAAAGTAGGGCATGCAGGGTAAATTGGTCTTCGTAGGATGATAGGTCGGCACAACATCACAGGCCGAAGGGCCTGTACTGTTCTGTTCTGTTCTATGTTCTTTCTGTGTTCTATTCAGTCACTCCACTACCGACGCACCGCACAGCACTATACTGCAATAACTTGCCAAGGCCCTTTTTGACAGCATCTTCCAAACTTGTGACCAATACACCCTCGAAGAACGAGAGCAGCAGATACATGGGAACACCTATTCATCACCACCACCTGCAAGTCCCCCTCCAAGCCGCTCACCATCTTGACTTGGAACAATCTTTGCCTTTCCTTCAGGGTCACGGGGTCAAAATTCTGGAACTCCTTCCCTCACAAACTCCAAGCACTAAATGGACTGCAGCAGTTCGAGGCAGCTCAGCACACCACCTCCAGGGCAGTTAGCAATGGGCAATAAATACTAAGCTGGCATGCAATGTCCACATTTTCTCTGTTGATGAATGTATGCAAAACAAGCCACGTGAGTGTACTGTAATAAAAATCAAAGGTATCAATAAATGTGGCTACTTGTGTCTGTGTCTGAATCCTGTGTTTTTGTTCATTCCAGCAAAATCTGATGAAAACTGGGAGTCCCCGAAGCAGATCAAGAAAAAGAAGAGAGCAAGAAGGGAAACATGAGCTTTTTTTTGTATTCAGTGGTCAGTTGTTATGCAAAATGATCTTGAAGAAAAAAAAAATCCGTTTATGCAATAATTTGTGAAAATGTACAGAATTTTATAGAAGAAAATTTGACTGTAATTTTTATTAAAACTTATTGCAATGCGCATGAGCAACTTGATTTGATACCATGTAACAAACTTCAAGTGTAACACACTGATGCTGTCTACAGCCACTTTCATGCTGGGTCTGAGTTTGTTGACACTAGAAATGTGATTTTGTCTTTTCTTTCATTTTTGTTTTGTAAGAGTTTGGGAAAGTCTGTGCAGAACTGCATCTTACATTATGACCTTTTGGCTCCACACTAGAAATTCGCGATGAAAGTTGCTTTCTTAAATTAAAAAGCCGGGCCGTGTGAAGAGCAATTGCTAGGGAGGCTTTGGTTTTTCCATTCCTCTTTACGCTTCCCTATCCCATCTAATGCCACCAACACCCCCCTCCTCCCGACTCCGGAAAACACAGTTAAACGTAGATCACAGTGTTCAAAATGGTATCGGGTTGAGCCTGAAGCAGAAAACATTTCGATAGCTTTAATATTTGTGGACAGAATTACAATTTATATCAGGAATGACATTTTACTGCCTTAACCTGTAGTGTGTAGAGAGAAAGATGTTTAGGTAACCTAAAAGGAAATTCCAATTTTCTAAGAATCCATGAACACTGGTTCATAACAGCGGGTGGGTTTGGAGAAATTAGCAGTTGCATAAGCTGGGAAGATGTTTCGCACCAATTAACATTGGAAAAACACTGTAAAATATCCAGCTGTTCAGACAGATGTTTTCTTTTTTAAAAATAAATGTCAATCTCAAGATGCCATTCCTCTGCTGATTAAAGTGGTCCTCGTCTAACCTGCAGTTTGGTTCTGCTGAAAATTTACCCTTGCTCCCAAATCAGACAGCTGTGGGAGTTGACACCATTCAGTCGTCAAATCGCTATCTAGACCAGAGCTTCCTAAACTCCTTTCCCACCTCATATGACCCCATTTTGAGCCTTGAAAATTGTTACAATCCCTCAGTGAGATTTGAGAGAACGGGGGTGGGGCAGGGGGTTGTGGTGCATATCGTTATTGTAACTCAGTTTGAGCTCCACAAGAGGCAGTGCTGCCTCGGAGATCACCATCCCAGAGCTTCAACTTGTTGCCCCACTTGGGGTCCACGCCACCACTTTGGGAAACCCTGCACTAGACTTTGCCAAGCAGCATAAATCTGGTGGATACCCAGTCAGTGGCAGCAGAGGGAACTGCTGATGGTCCCGTGGTCTCATTACTAGTGGTTTCACACAGCTTATCACCGTTAAGAAGGCTAACGACAGAGAAGAAAGCTAAATTGGATAAGAACAAATGAGAATACTTGAAATATAAGGTTTATACATAGACAAAGTTAAAGAAAAATACAAATCATTAAACTGAAATAGTCTGGTTAGAACCTCAACCATAAGCCTGCAGGTAAAGATTCTAGTTTCTACTTTGCAGTGTTGGCATCTGAGTATTGTTTGGAATGACTGGTGCGTGCTATGCCATGTGCATTGTTTAATAACTTTACCAAATGTACATTCACTTGATGAGGACCATGGTATTTTACACCACCTACTTGAGTTAACCTGATCATCGTAAGCCATGATTATTGTTTTTGAATGGGTGTAAAATGTTCATGCTGCACAGAGAGGACAATGGAGCATAAAGTTTGAGCAAGCTGATACTAATGGTACTTAGTCCACTAATCTACTGTCATGACTGTTACTTAGTTTGGTGACAACAGATTGCTAAGGTTTTGCAAAGTTTAAATAATGAGTGTCATTATGCTCCCAGTAACCTGCCTTAATTGGTTATGACGTGGTATTTGTTGTGCTTTCGTAATTACCTTGATTACTAAAGTTAAACAAATGTATTTATACCTGTTTCAGAAACATAGCAAGTATGTTTACATGTTCTAAAGTTTGTTAAAATGCAATGAATTTCTAAGTTGATTTGTTCAAATAAATTTAGCAAATTAATACGTATGCATTGTTTGTTTCTTCAAGGGATCTTGCAGCAATCTGTAGAAGTAGTCGAGGCCAGTTTATTTTTATTCGTTTGTTGGTTGTAGCAAGGTAAGCACTTGTTGACCATCCTTAATTGTCCTTGAGAGCAGTGAAGAGTCAACCACGTTGCTGCAGGGAAGATAGGAGAGAAATAGACGCAGGAGTAGCTCCTCGAGCCACTCCTGGACTCCATTTTCCTGCCTACCCCCATTATATTTGATAGTGAAAAGATACCTATTGACAGACCAGGCAGTAAGAACCGAGCCACATGCAAACCCAAAAGCAGAAATTGTTGGAAATGCTCAGCAGGTCACGAGAGAAGAAACTGCTGCTATTTGGACCTTCTGAACTGAAGAGCGGAAAATTAAAAAGCATTTCAATATAATCCAGAAGTGAAAAGGAGAGTGGTTCGAAGTAAACTAGAATAAATAAACTATATCCTGAAATCGCAAAGTTAAGTAGTAATTCAAATAGCCTTCGAACAAAAGCAAATGATTGTTGGATGATGTGAAGGCTCAACTCAAACAGATTAAAATTAAAAGGCTAGTTAGAGGAATTATTGGAGTATTTATAAAAAGAGAGAACTTGAACAGCATTTGTTGCCCATCCCTAAATGCCCTTGAACTGAGTAGCTCCCCAGGCCAGATCAAATAAGGACCACAGGTTTCCTTAAAGGGCACTAGTGAATCTGATGGGTTTTGGGATAATTGATAGTTTGGTTACCATTGTTTTGTATTCCAAATTTATTCATTGAATTTAACAAATCTAGCTTCCGTAATAGGATTGGTATCTCTGTTCCCAGAGAATTATCCTGGATCATTGGGTTACTAATCCAGTGACATTACCACACACCATCTCTCACTGGAGTGTTAGGAAATGGAAGATGTGACTGAGACCAGATGATATGAAGTCAACTGCAAAGTTCCAAGTGAATGATGTACTGTGCCTGAAGCTCTTGACTAAATACCTCTGTCACAAACATGAGACTTAAAGTTAACTGAGGTAAGGTAGCAAGGCAAAGTGATCTTGAGGACACAGTTGTGGAAGGAACTGAGGTGCAAACTGGCTGGCCCTAATTCATATTCCAACTGGGAGGACATCACACCATGAACAGCAGATATAATGTACTGGCATAAAGACCCAGAATGCTGGAAATACTTTGCAGGCCTGGCAACAAAGAGAGAGAAGCAAAGCTAAAATTTCAGGTAGAAACAAGAACAGATATTGCTGTAGAAACTCAGCAGATCTGGCAACATCTGTGGAGAGAAAGTAGAGTTGATGTTTTGGATCCAGTGACCATTCTTCAGTATCTTTCAGGTTGATGTCATTTTATCAGAACCAGAAAGAGTTAGAAATGTAGCTTTAAAGTGAGCCAAAATGAGGGAGGGTGGAAAATGGGAGAGAGTTTAATTTAAAGAAACAAAAGCAAATGTGTTCAGAGGAGATGCAAGTTGCTGAGTGATTAATAACTTCCATCAGAAAGCAAAAATGAGAGAAAAATAAGTCCATGTTAAAACGTTTAATGGTACAACACTTGAAAAACATGGCAGGATCGGGAAGAGTCAGGCATAGTTTTGCGAAAGGGAAGTGCTTAATAAATCTGGAATTTTTCAAGGATACAATTAGTACAGTTGATAAGGTAGGGGACAGTGAGTGTGATTTACTTGGATTTTCAGGAGTATTCAGTAGATTAGCAGGTAAAATTAGAGCACATGGTTTGAGGATGGTGTACTAACATGGATAGGGAGCAAAGTGTAGGAATAAACAGGTCTTTTTCTGAGTGGCAGGCAGTGACTATTAGGGTACTGCAGAGATCAGTGCTTGGCTTGAGCTATTTGTAATGTATATATTCATGATTTCTATAACGAAACTAAATGTGATCTCTCCAAGTTTGTAGATGACACAAGTTCTGAGGAAGGGTCACAGGAACCAAAACGTTAACTCTGATTTTTTCCTTCACAGACCCTGCCAGACCTGCTGAGCTTTTCCAGAAACTTTGTTTTTGTTCCGGATTTACAGCATCCGCAGTTCTGTCAGGATTTTTTGTTTGTAGATGACACAAAGCTGGGTGGGAAGGTGAGATATGAGGAGTATGGTGTGGATGAGTTAAGTGAGTAGGCAAATGCGTGGCCAATGAAGTACAATGTGGATAAATGTGAGATTATGTGCTTTGGCAGCAAAAACAAGCAGGCAGCTTATCATCTGAATGGCAATCGGTTGAATAAGAGGGAGGTACAATGAGACTTCTGCCCAAACATTAGCACTAACAAGCCATTCAGCTACCTGGGAGCTAAGCACGTTATTGTTGGCAGGCTGAAGATCTTTGTCATTGACAACTGGTCGTTGTTCTACAGACCAATCAGCTACTTGTTGCCAGCCAAATCTCCATTCATACACACTCCCAGGCTGGCTCTATTTTGTCGACAATCACCTCCCCATTGTTTGATCAAGGAGCTGCGTAAACAGCACTTTTAATGAGCGCTAGTAAGCTGTTCTTTTTTTTAAAATGCAGCAATCTTTCCACAATCCTTGATTGTTAAGATTCCTTCCATTCAGTCCACAATCAAAAATACAGAAAAATAAGATGATATAGTCTTTACGTTTCAACCACCTTCAGCCCTATAATCCTTCAAGAATTCAGCAATCTTCCAATTTTGGCTTCTAGAACATCCCTGATTCTAATCATTTCACCGTTGGCAACCATGACTTCAACTGCTAATCCCCTAAACTCAGGAATTTGTTCTATAAACCTCTCTCTCTTGTGTTAAGCTGTTCCTTAAAACCTGTTTATTTGACTAAGCTTTTGACCATCTGAGAAATCCTCATTTGGTGAGGTGCCAAAACGTCATTGCTAATGCTCACATTAAACACCATGAAATGTTTTGCTACTTTAAAGGCATTACATAAATGAACATTGTTGCAACACAGAGACAAATGACCCTCAAAATTGCTCAGTTATTCCTAACTAGACTTTATAAATGACAGATCTTGGATGCCAAGTCCAAACTTAAACAAAAATTAACCATTTGTTACTAAGGATGTAATTTTAGCATAACACAGATAAACTATAAGACAATCTAATTAATGTGTACAATCTAAGCCCAATTTTTTTTATTATTCATTTTGTGCAGTATGGGCATTGTTGCTGGTCCAGTATTTAATGTTCATCCCTAATTGCACTTGAGACAGTGATGGTGAACTGCCTTCTTGAACCACTGCAGGCCACCTGCTGTGAGTTGACCCACAATGCCATTAGGGAGGGAATTCCAGGATTTTGACCCAGCACCAGTGAAGGAATGGCGATTTATTTCCACGTCAGGATGGTAAATGGCTTGGAGGGGAGCTTGAAGGTGGTGGTGTTCCCATATCTGTTCCCCTTGTCCTAGATCTTCCTCGATTATAAACCTCCACTCACCAATCAATAGATAGACACAGTTAAGGGGTAAATTAGAAAAGACAATAAAAGAATTGTAATTTGGCAGTTCAATAAACATTTCAAAGGTGATTATCAGGCCTTCATAAAATCCTTAAATGAAGTGTTGTTTAACATACACAGAGAACTGTATATATTTCCTGAATTCCAAAATCACTAGTCAATGCAGACAGCTTCTGCTGACCTCTGGAGAATTTCACTTATTTCTTACAGACTGGGATTCTTTTCTCAGAACTTTCAACAAGTCAATAACGGGAGACAAACTAGGGAGAGCAGGACCAAAAACAAGTCCAGTCCAGAGGCTTCTACAACAAAGCTGCCTCTGAACCAAAACCCAGTCAGAACCAGTTTATTCTTAGTTTTCTCCTTTTTTGTTCAAAATTCTCTATGAAACTTCACTGGAGGCACACTGATGATGTTAACTAGCCTGGTGACGAAACGTTTGCGAACAAACTTACCAGCTTGGCGAGCAAGTCAACAACCGCATCTCTACGATGTGTTCTGAACAGATTGATTCAAAAGGCTTATGTTTAACAATTCCCATCAGAGCTGTTAGGCGTGAACTTCCCTCCCTGAATCCCCCTCAGGTGAACTTGCAACTTGTGAATTTGAGTGTAGCCAGCTCATCAAAAGTTGTGGGGCCTTTGGGGCTTTCAATAGCTGCAAACACCTCAGCTTGTGGGGACGCAGGATCCAGTCCATAGTTTTCAGTTAGTCCAGAGATAAATATGGAGCCCAGGTAATCTCGTTCTGCTCCTGTTCAAAACAGTGCCGTAGAGGTTTTTTTTGTTGTTATGTCTACCTGCAAAGGAAGATGAATCCTTGATGAAATGGCTGGGTCTAAAGACTAAGTGTGGAACTTTTCTGATTTATTTTAAGGTGCAGGACAGGCACGTAAGCTGGTGACTAACATGGCACCCCCACCACTCAGAACACTGGCCGTATTGCCCACCAATCAGCTCATAAAGAGCTGGTGTGGGTGAGTTTTATGGCGAATCACAAGCCTCGGCAGTGGCGGCTGTGGTCTCTGTAAGCTGCCGGCCAATCAGCGGTTGCCAGCCCCTGGGCCCTAAAGTTCCCTCTCCCCACATCAAGGCCTTCTCCTCCAGGAATCTCGTGGTGGGAAAGTAAGTAATTGTTACACTTTTCTCGCAGGGAATGGTGGGGTCTGCAGGGTTGGAGGTGTTGCTGTCAGAAACCACCTCTTGTCTCCTGTATCCCCATCGGTGTGACCAATTGCCCCGAGATTCCTCCCCCACCAACCCAACAGGTAAGTTACCCCTGGTTTCCCAGGACAACAGCCACCATTCTTGACCACTGGTGATCATAGAAGTGGTGGGTTGAGGCCTTCGAATGGCCATTAATTGACCTCCTAAGGGACCTTTCCTACTGGTGGTCTATGAGCCTTTCCACTCAGATCTTAATTAGTGAGGTGTTGAGAAAGGGGTAGAGTATCTCAGCAGGGCCCATTCCCCCAGTGATTTCCCTCCATGCCACCACTGTCACCATCTTTGGAGGTGGGGGTGTGGGAGTTCAGAGGTGTATAGGGACCTCACCCTGAGTCTCCAACAGTGCAGCACCACTTTCAGCCGAGGTTTTCTGGTCTCAGGAGTGTTATTTGTTCAATCCGTAACCTTTTGATTCAGAGATACTTTTTATAACTGAGCCAACACTGACACCTAAAGTATATTTGAATGAAAAGTAGCAACAAGTTTGTCACTCCTTAACACTGAGAGTGCTGCCCGGTGAAGCACAGCTGATACCTCAATCCCACTGTGATCCAAATAGGACAGAGTTATGAGGAACATATATTCAGGACATATTGTTAAAGCCTGTACACGTTCCCTTAAGGACACCAGGATTTAAGAATCATCTATAAGAGTAAATTGAAGTAAAAATTAAGCAGCATAAAATCAAATTTTAAAAGATATATTTTACAATGAAATGATTAAATTTACCCCATTGAATTCTTTTTTAATCTTTGGAAAACCTGGACTTTGTTTCTGAATTTCATTGTTACATTGTTGCCATCTTCAGCTGCTTCATTAATGTTCTTTCCCTCCATCGAAAGATCATTGTGCAAACATCAATGTCCAGCACCATTCGTGACTCCTCAGATAATAAAGCAGTTCATTTCAAATGCTGGAAGACCTAGACAATATCCTGGACAAATGAAAAGTGGCAAGTAACATTCACTTCACATAAATGCCAGGCAATGACTAACAAGGCTAGGAATACTACAGCGAGTCACTCACCTCCTGACTCCCCCAAAGCCTGTCCACCATCCAGAAGGCACAAGTCAGGAGTGTGATAGAATACTCCCCACTTGCCTGGATGGGTGCAGCCCCAACAACACTCAAGAAGTTTGACACCATCCAGGACAAAGCAGCCGCTTGATTGGCACCACATCCACAAGCGTCCACTCCCTCCACCACCGACGTTCAGTAGCAGCAGTGTGTACTATCTACAAGGTGCACTGCAGAAATTCACCAAAGATACTTAGACAGCACCTTCCAAACTCACGACCACTTCCATCTTGATGGACAAGTAGATACATGGGAACACCACCACCTGTAAGTTCCCCTCCAAGCCACTCACCATCCTGACTTGGAAATATATCATCGTTCCTTCACTGTCGCTGGGTCAAAATCCTGGAATTCCCTCCCAAAGAGCACTATTAGGCAACCCACAGCAGGTGAACTGCAGCGGTTCAAGAAGGCAATTTGTGAGGTGACTCATTTTGGAAGGACAAACTTGAAAGCAGAATACAGGGTTAACAGAAAGATTCTTGGCAGTGTGGAGGAGCAGAGGGATCTTGGGGTTCATGTTCACAGTTCCCTGAAAGCTGCCACCCAGTTGGATAGAGTTGTTAAGAAAATGTATGGTGTATTAGCTTTCATTAATAGAGGGATTGAGTTCAAGAGCTGTGAAGTTATGCTCCAGCTATACAAAAGCCTGGTTCGGCCACATCTGGCGTATTGTGTCTAGTTCTGGTCGCCTCACTACAGGAAAGATGTGGAAGCGTTGGAAAAGATGCAGAGGAGATTTACCAGGATGTTGCCTGGAATGGAGGGAAGGTCTTACGAGGAAAGGTTGAAAGAGCTGAGGCTTTTCTCTTTAGAACGATGAAGGATGAGAGGTGACTTGATAGAGGTGTACAAAATGATCAGAGGCATAGATAGGGTAGACAGCCAGAGACTTTTTCCCAGGGTGGAGGTAGCTATTACGAGGGGGCATAGTTTTAAAGTGAGTGGAGGTAGATATAGGGGAGACGTCAGAGGTAGGTTCTTTACTCAGAGAGTGGTAGGGGCGTGGAATGCATTGCCAGAGAGGGCAGTGGAGTTGGCCTCATTAGGGGCATTTAAGCAGCTATAGAATCATAGAGTAATACAGCATGGAAACAGGCCCTTCGGCCCAAACTGGTCCATGCTGACCATGGTGCCCACTCAGCTAGTTCCAATTGCCCACATTTGGTCCATATCCCTCTAAACCCTTCTCATCCATGTACCTACTTAAATGTTTTTTAAATGTTGCTAACGTCCCTGCCTCAACCACTTTCTCTGGCAGCCCGTTCCATATACACACCATTCTTAGCAATTCATCCCTCCACCCTGGGAAAAGGCCTCATACTTTCCACTCTATCTTATAAACTTCTATCAGGTCACTCCTCAAACTCCTGTATTCCACTGAAAACCAACCCAATTTATCCAATTTTTCTTCATAGCTAAAATCCCCCATACCAGGCAACATCCTGGCAAACCTTTCCTACACCTCTCCAAAGCATCTTGCATCCTTCTGGTAGTGTGATGACCAGAACTGTCGGCTGTGAACTTACTAACCCACCCAGCTACGATTTCATCCAGGTCATTTATGTAAATCACAAATAGAGGTCCCAGTATGCAGAACACCACTAGTCCTGGACCTCCAGGCAGAAAAACACCCTTCCACCACTAGCCTGTCTTCTATAGGCAAGCCAATTCTGAATCCAAATGGCCAAGTCGCCATGGATCCCACGTATCTTAAATTTTCTCTATGAGCCTACCATGAGGGCCCTTATCGAAAGCCCTATGAAAATCCATGTAAACAATATCCACTGCTTTACCTTCATCGATCACACTCATCACCTCCTTGAAAAAAACTCAAGTTAGTAAGACATAACCTGCCCCTAATTAGGCCATGCATTTCCAAATGCATGTAAATCCTAACCCTAAGAATCCTCTACGATAGCTTCCCATTAGACAGGCATATGCTTGATAGTATAAGGTAGGGGTGGAGGTTAGATAGACCTTAGGATTAAGGTAAAAGTTCGGCACAACATTGTTGGCCGAAGGGCCTGTACTGTGCTGTACTGTTCTATGTTCTAAGGCAGCTCACCACCATCTTCTCAAGGGGCAACTAGGGACGGGCAATAGAATGCTGGCCCAGTCAGTGATGCCCACATCACATGAGTGGGAAAAAAAGAGAATCTAGCCATCACTCCTTGACTTTCAATTGCATCAATATCACTAAACCCTCAAATATCAATATCCTGTAGAGTTACCATTGATCAGAAGCTAACGGCTACAGTGGTTACAAGAGCAGGTCAGAGGCTCAGAATTCTGTGATAACTCATCTTTTGACTCCAGAAAGCCTATCCACTGTCCACAAGGCGCAAGTCAGGAGTGTGATGGGATACTCCTCAGTTGCTCAGATGAGTGCAGCTCCAATAATACTCAAGAAACTTGAAACCATCCAGAACAAAGCAGGACTGCCCCATCCACCACCTTCAAAATTCACTCCCTCAGCCACCAATGCACAGTGGTAGATGTGGTTCAGGTTATAAAGCACTATGTAGTTATACAGCACAGAAACAGACCCTTCAGTCCAACTCATCCCTTGCACTGCTTAGCTCACCAAGGCTCCTCTGATAGCACATTCCAAACCCATGACCACTACCATCTCGAAGGACAAGTCTACAGATGCATGAGAGCACCACCAACTGCATATTTTCCTCTCTGTCGCACACAATTATTAAATGGAACTATATTCCTGCCCCTTCACTGCCACTGGGTTAAAACCCAGTGATAGTGACACGCTTGTGTCTGATCTCCCTTGTCTATCCTCAGTGAACTTGAGGTTATTCAAAACTATGGTGCCAATGTCACAGCTCATACCAAGTCTCATTCACCCATCAGCCCTGTGCTCGCTGACCCATACTGACTCCTGACTAAGCAATGCCTCAGTTCTAGGATTCTTATCCCTGTTTTCCAAATTATATTCTCTCTGCCTCAGTAATCCTCTCGAGCCTCGCACCCTCTGATGTCTCTGCATTCCTCCCTACCCAGCCTCTTGTGCATTCCTGATTTTCATCACTCATCTTTGGTGGTTGTGTCTTCAACTGTGAAAAATCCTCCCTCAGTCCCTCCTCTTCCCTACTTCTTTCCTCCTCAATGATACTCATTAAAATTTATCTATTTGACCAAGTTTTTAGGATCTGGCCCAATATTTCCTCATCACTGTCAAATCTTGTTGGGTGCCTTTCTTGTAAGATGAAGTATTTTATCAAGTTAAATTATTTGACAGATGGGATTTTTGCTTTGGTAACGACTCAAGATTAAGCAATACAAACTAAAGATGATATATAGATTAATGTTGAATTTCACACAAAATCAGTCCATTTGGCCCTGTGTTCTAGGACATTGTTTATCTTCCACATGATCTCCCTCCCACTCCATTTCCCCCTAAAAGCAAATCCTCCTACTCCTTTCTCCCTCATTTACTTGTCCAGCTTCCCCTTAAATGTGTCCACCATGCCTTATGTAGACATCACAAGTGCAGTGGGGTAAATACCCATGTTAAGGTACAAGAGACTGTTGATCAAAACCAAATCTGGAATGAGAGCTGAATTATCTGAATAGGCTCAGGGAGGTAGGGCCTTTTGCATGTGCGCAAGCAGATGTTGGTGTGGTGGTAATATCATTGAGCTGGTAACCCAGGCTAATGGGGCACAGGTTCAATTCCTACCATGATAGCTGGTGAATTTGTAATTCAATTAATAGTATCAGGAGTGTAAAACTAGTTCTGGTAATGGTGACCCTGAAATTATAATGGATAGCTATAAAAAGGCTATCTATTATATAATCATGGAAGGACTATTATTCTGAACTTTTTATTTCTTTATGTTTGTAACTTATTACTATAGTTTTGTAATTTTGAAAGTCTGTATTGCAGGACTTTTGATTTCTTTATTTTTCTTTTTTTTCCTAAGAATTTGTACTCAAGAATCTGTACCTAGGTACCTTTGTACCTATGATGATGCCACAAGTGGCAACTTGTAAACTACATGTGACAATTAAGCTAATTCAATGATTCAATGATAATATCTTTAACTGGTCGGTCCATATGTGCCTCCAAAGTGGTTGACTATTAATTGCTCTAGCAAGCCACTCATGCTCAAGGATGATTTGGCATTGGCAATAACCACTGATATCCCATGAAAGAATGAAACAAATTGGAGGGATGGAGGAGGCAGGGTTGAGATTTTTGACTTGATTCTCTCCAGTTGGAGAAGTCATTTGTGATGGATAAGGACAAGTGTTTAGCATCTGCAGATGTTCATTTGAAGGTCAGGAAATATTTCTTTTCACAAAGGATCTTTACTGCCTGGAACAGATTACTGACGTAGGCAGACAGTTCATATTCCTGAAAGTCTTTGAAAAAGAAGTTGGATGCATTCTTGAGGGATGGGTCATTTCAGGGTAAATTTCAGGGTGGCTGTGAAACTCTCAGCTTTGAGTCTCCTGGAGTTTGGTTCGTTGCCTTTATCTGTTGAGTCAGAGACAACTTTCTCAGAGTCTTTCCAAAACTGGCCTTAGATGTTCTCCATTTTGGAGCTGGTGGGATCTATCCTCGATTATTAAAGGAAGTAGCTACAGAGATAGTGGGTGCACTGGTAGTAATCTTCAAGGAATTCTTAGATTCTGAAAAATTCCCACAGGCTTGGAAGACTACCACTAACATCTTTATTTAGAAAGGGAAGGAGACAGAAAAACAGATACCTGTAGACCAGTTAGCTTAACACTTTTTATTGGAAAAATATTAGAGTATATTATAAAGAATATATAGCAGAGCATTTAGGAAATATATGATATGATCATGCAGAGTCAGCATGGCTTCGTGAAGGGAAGGTCATGCCTGACAAATTTTTTAATTCATTCACGGGATGAGGGTGTTGCTGACCAGGCAGCATTTATTGCCCATCCCTAATTGCCCAGAGGGCACTTCAGAGTCAACCACATTGCTGTGGGTGTAGAGTCCATGTAGGCCAGATCAGGTAAGGATGGCAGTTTTCTTCCCTAAAGAACATCAGTGACCCAGATGGGTTTTTCCCCCAACAATTGGCAATGAATTCATGGTCATCATTAGACTCTTAATTCCACCTATTTTATTGCCGTGGTAGGATTCGAACTAGCGTCCCCAGAACGTTTCTGGGTCTCTGGATTAATAGTCCAGCAATAATATCACTGGCCATTGCCTCCCTGAGGCAGTTTACTGGTGTTTGTTGAGGAGGTAACAAACTGAATAGATAAAGGTGAAGCAATAGACATAATATATTTGAAATTTCCAGAAGTTATTTTAAAAGGTACTTCACATTAGGCTATTTAATAAGAGCCATGGTGTCGGGGCAGGATGTCAGCATGGATAGAAGATTGGTTAACTAATAGAAGACGGAGAGTTGGGATAAGGTGGCATTTTCAGAAAGGCAACATGTAACAAAGTGGAGTGCCACAAGGATCAGGAGTAAATATCCCCAACAATCTATCCTGGTCTATCTGCGTCAAAATGCTACAGCCAAGAAAGCACACCAACGTCTCTACTTCCTCAGGAGGCTAAGGAAATTCAGCATGTCCACAATGACTCTTACCAATTTCATAGAAAGCATCCTATCTGGGCACATCACAGCTTGGAATGGCAACTGCTCTGCCTAAGACCACAAGAAATTACAGAGAATTGTGAACACAGCCCAGTCCAATTTGAAAACCAGCCTTCCTTCTACTCTGGGCCACAATTATTCATAATACATATTTATGACTTGGATGAGGAAAGTGAATGTAATGTAGCCAAGTTTACAGATGGCATAAAAATATGGGAAGGGGTAGCAAGTAGTGAGGATTATACAAAGAGTCTGTAGACAGATATAGTTAGATGAAGCAAATGGGTAAAAACTTGGCAAATGGAACATTATTTGAGAATATGTGAGGCTAATTACTTTGTCAGGAATAGTACAAGAGCTGAATATTATTTAAATGGAGAAACATTGCAGCTAGCTATGGAACAGAGGGATTTGGGAGTTCTTATCTGTGAATTCCAAAGAGCTAGCATCCAGGTTTTGAGGGTAATAGGGAAGGCAAATGGAATGTTACCCTTAAATAAAAACCAAAAGAACTGCAGATGCTGTAAATCAGGAACCAAAACAAAGTTGCTGGAAAAGCTCAGCAGGTCTGGCAGCATCTGTGAAGGAGAAAACGGAGTTAACGTTTCAGGTCCGGTGACCCTTCCTCAGAACAGCTCTGACGAAGGGTCACCGGACCCAAAACGTTAACTCTGTTTTTTCCTTCACAGATGCTGCCAGACCTGCTGAGCTTTTCCAGCAACTTTGTTTTTGTTGGAATGTTACCCTTACTTCAAATGGAATTGAATATAAAAATAGGGAACTTTTGCTAAAACTATACAAGGCACTAGTTAGACCACAGCTGGAATACTTTGAAAAGTTTGACCACACCCAATAAAAGATAGATTGGCATTGGAAGCAGCCCAGAGAAGGTTCACTGGGCTGATACCAGGTATGAAGGGATTTACTTTTGAGGAGCAATCTATAACAACAGCCAATTTGTCAAAGCATTTCACAAAATGGCAATCAAGATATGATCAGATAATTTGGTTTTAATTACGTTAAGAGATAAATGTTGGCGGGCGCAGCTGGGAGAACTTGTCTGATCATCTTGATTTGATTTGAATTATTATTGTCACGTATCGAGATACAGTGAAAAGTATTGTTTTGTGTGCTATCCAGATAAATCATACCTTAGATAAGTATGTTAGGGTAATGGGACAGAATGCAGAATAACTTTACAGCTACAGGGAAGGTGCAGAGAAAGATCAGCTTTAATATATGAGAGGTCCCTTCATAAGTCTGATAACAGTGGGAAGAAGCTGTTCTTGAATCTGTCGGTATGTGTTTTCAAACTTTTGTATCTTCTACCCGATGGAAGACAGTATATCTGGGGTGGGAGGGGTCTTTGGTTTTGGTGGTTACTTTCCCAAGGCAGCAGGAAGTGTAAATGGAGTCAGTGGATGGAAGGCTGATTTGTGTGATGGACTGGGCTGCATTCACAACTCTGTAATTTCTTCCAGTCTTGGACAGAGCAGTTGCTATACCATGCTGTGATACATCCAGATAGGATGCATTCCATGGTGCATCTATAAAAATTAGTAGGAGTCATTTTAGACATGCCGAATTTCCTTAGCCTCCTGAGGAAGTAGAAATGCTGATGTGTTTTCTTGACTGTACTGTTGACGTGGATGGACCAGGACAGATTGTTGCTGATACTTACTCCCAGGAACCTGAAGCCCTCAACCACATCCACCTCAGCACCATTGATAAAGACAGAGGTATGTCCTCCACTCCACTTCCTAAAGACAATGACCAGCTCCTTCGTTTTGCTGACATTGAGAGAGAGATTGTTACCTTTACACCATGCCACTTGCTATCTATCTCCTTCCTGTACTCTGTCCCATTGTTGTTTGAAATCCGACCCACAGCGGTGCCATCAGCAAGTTTGTAAATGGAGTTAGAGCTGAATTTGGCCACACAGCTGTGATTATATAAGGCGTATGGTAAGGAGCTGAGTGCACAGCCTTGCGAGGCACTGGTGTTGAGGATTATCGTGGGGGAGGTGTTGTGGCCTGTCCTCACTGATTGTGGTCTGTGGGTCAGGATGCAGAGGGGGGAGCAGAGTCCTAAGTCTCGGAGTTTGGAGATGAGTTTGGTTGGAATTATGGTGTTGAAGGTGGAGCTAAAGTCAATAAATTGCTGTCCGACGTAGATGTCCTTATTAGCCAGATGTTCCTGGGATGAGTGTAGGGCCAGGGGAATGGCATCTGCCATGGACCTATTGTAATGGTGGGTGAATTGTAGTGGATCAAGTCAGTCCAGGAGGCTGCATTTGATGTGTGTCATTACTAACCCCTCAAAACACTTTGTAATGATGGAGGTCAGAGCTGCTGGATAGTAGTCATTATGGCACATTGCCTGGTTTTTATTTGTCACTGGGAAGACCGTGGCCCTCTTGGAGCAGGTGGGAACCTCACGTCATAGTAAGGAGAGATTCATGATGTCTGCAAATACTCCTGCCAGCTGGTCTGAGCAGGATCTGAGTGCACAGCCAGGCATTCCATCTGGGCCAGTCGCTTTCCATGTGTTTACCCTCAGAAAGGCTGATCCAACGTCTGCAGCGGTGACTGTGGGTACAGGTGCACCCAAGACTGTCTGGATGGGTAACACCATTTCACTGACCTTCTGTTCAAAACGAGCAAAAAATGCATTGAGCTCATCGGGGAGGGATGCATTGTTGTCAGCGATTCTACTCAACTTCACTTTGTAGCCGGTTATATCACATAAGCTTTGCCACAGTCGACAAGCGTTCATGTGGTTAAGTCTGCGACTCTAGAGTGGTGTTGTCTCTTGGCGTCCCTGATGGCTTTGTGAAGATGATACCTGGATTTCCTGTATAAGGCAGTGTCACGAATGCATCAGACCTGGACTTCATAACACCATAAGACATAGGAGCAGAAATTAAGCCATTCAGCCCATCAAGTCTGGTCCACCATTCAATCATGGCTGATAAGTTTTCAAAATCCCATTCTCCCACTTTCTACCTGTAACCTTTGACCTCCTTGACAATCAAGAACCTATCTACCTCCGTCTTAAATATGCTCAATGATCCAGCCTCCACAGCCTTCTGTGACAGTGAATTCCATAGATTCACAGCTCTCTGGCTGAAGACGTTTCTCACCATCTTTGTTCTAAATTGTCTTCCCTTTACTCCAAGGCTGTGCCCTCAGGTCCTAGTCTCTCCTGCCAATGGAAACACCTTCCCAACATCCACTCTGTCCAGGTTGTTCAGTATTCTGTAAGTTTCAATTAGATCCCCCCTCATCCTTCTAAACTCCATTGAGTATAGTCCCAGAGTCCACAAACATTCCTCATATGTTAAGCCTTTCATTCCTGGGATCATTCTCATGAACCTCCTCTGGAACTGCTCCACGGCCAGTACATCCTTCCTGAGATATGGGGCCCAAAATCGCCTACAATACTCTAAATGTGGTCTGACCAGATCCTTATAAAGCCTCAGAAATACATCCCTGCTTTTATATTCTAGTCTTCTCAAGACAAATGCCAACATTGTATTTGCCTTCCTAACTACCGACTCAACCTGCAAGTTTCCCTTAAGAGAATCCTGGACTAGGACTCCCAAGTCCCTTTGCACTTCAGATTTCTGAATTTTCTCCCCATTTAGAAAATAGTCTATGGCACTATTCTTCTTACCAAAGTGTGTGACCTCTCACGTCCACACATTGCATTCCATGTGCCACTTCTTTGCCCACTCTGCTAACCTGTCTAAATCTTTCTGCCGCCTCCCTGCATCCTCAATACTCCCTGTCCCTCCACCTATTTTTGTATCGTCTGCAAACTTAACCAGAATGCCCTCAATTCCTTCATCCAGAACATTAATGTATAAAGTGAAAAGTTTGACCCTTGTGGAACACCACTTGTCACCAGCTGCCATCCTGAGAAAGACCCTTTTATCCCCACTCTCTGCTTTCTGCCAGACAGCCAATCTTCTATCCGTGCTAGCACCTTGCCTCTAACACCATGGGCCTTTATCTTACTCAGCAGCTTCCTGTGCGGAACCTTCTCAAAGGCCTTCTGGAAGACCAGATAGATAACATTCATTGGCTCTCCTTGGTCTAACCTGCTCGTTACCTCCTCAAAGAATTCTAACAGGAATTTGTGGAATGTCTACGAGATGGCTTTTTGGAGCAGCTTGTGGTGGAGCTCACTAGGGATCAGGCAATACTGGATTGTGTTGTGCAATGAGGCAGACTTGATAAGGGAGCTTAAGGTAAAGGCACCCTTAGAAGGCAGTGATCATAATATGATAGAATTTACTCTGCAATTTGAGAGAGAGAAGATAGAATCAGAGGTAACGGTATTACAGCTAAATAAAGGCAACTACAGAGGCATGAGGGAGGAGCTAGGCAGAATTGACTGGAAGAGGAGCCTAGCACGAAAGACAGTGAAACAGCATTGGCAGGATTTTCTGGGAGTAATTCAGGAGACACAGCAAAAAGTTCACCTCTAGGAAAAAGAAGCACGGTACAGGGTCGATGAAGCAACCATGGTTGACTAGGGAAGTCAGGGACAGCATAAAAGCAAAAGAGAAAGCATATAATGTGGCAAAGGGCAGTGAGAAACCAGAGGATTGGGAAGCTTACAAAGACGAAGAGAGGACAACGCTAAAAGAAATAAGGAGGGAGAAGATTAATTATGAGTGTAAGCTAGCCAGTAAAATAACAAAAGATTGCAAGAGTTTCTTTAGAAATATTAAGGGCAAAAGGGAGGCAAAAGTGGACATTGGACTGCTGGAAAATGACGCTGGAGAAGTAGTAATGGGGAACAAGGAAATGGTTGAGGAACTGAGTAAGTATTTTGCGTCAGTCTTCACAGTTGAAGACATAGGCACGATCCCAAAAATTCAAGACAGTTGCGTGTAGGGGGGAGCAGAGGTGAGTATGGTGGCTATCACCAAGGAGAAGGTGCCAGAGAAACTGAAAGGTCTGAAGGTGGGTAAATACCCTGGAGCAGATTGACTACACCTCAGAGTTCTGAAGGAGAAAGCTGAAGAGACAGTGGAGGCGTTAAGTGGTGATCTTTCAGGAATCACGGGAGTCAGGGAGGGTTCCCGGGGACTTCAGTAGGGAGTGGATCTTCCAGTTCATCCATAGTTTCCAGTTAGGGAACACTCAAATTAACTTCAATAGAATAAATTAATTTCTTCAAAACAGTGCCATGGGATCATTTCTGTTCACCTGGAAAACCAGATAGGGCCTCAGCTTAACACCTCAGCCAAAAGATAGCCTTGTTGACAATGCAGCTCTCCCTCAGTACTGTCAGCCTAGATTCTCTGGGACTTGATACCATAACCTTCTGACTCAGAGGCAAGGATGCGACAAACTGCACCAAGACAGGCACCTACAGTATATTTGAGTAAACAATATCTTCAATCACATTGTTTGGTGGGATGCCATTCTAAATTTCAACAACCTGGTTTTGCTAAGAGGCCAAATCAGCCCCCTTAATTTTCTGATTGCCATATAAAATTATAATATTTGTTAAATGGGAAATCTTGAATTAACACTTTATGTTGGAAATGTATAACTTCAAGTGCTCAGAAGAGCCCAATCTAAAACTTTTCCCAAAACATCAAATAAACTGCAGTAACAAAAAACAGAAGTTGCTGGAAAAGCTCAACAGATTTGGCAGCATCTGTGGGGAGAAATCAGAGTTAACTTTTTGGGTCGAGTGATCCTTCCTCAGAACTTGACCCGAAACGTTAACTCTCTTTCTCTCCACAGATGCTGCGAGACCCGCTGAGCTATCCCAGCTTTTTCTGTTTTTGTTTCGATTTACAACATCTGCAGTTCTTTCGGTTTTTATTTAGAAAAATTACAGTTATTGTTCTCACTGAGAATTAACATGAGAATATCTTATTGTTTGGTGCTTAATCCTATACCACAAATTAAATTGAAAGTGATTTACGAAGCACACAAATGTTCAGTCTGATTTTATGTTAATTGTTTTTGCACTGACTATTTATCACAAAAGATGTGTACTAGTGTGATTTAGTTCAACCCATTTTTCTAATAAAACTTGTGATCAAAATATATCGTGAAGATTTCATACTGTATATTTATAATGTTTCAAAAGTATTGCAACTCCATACATTTCCTCAGTTTCTGCATTATGTTCTGTTAATGTTAGTATACTTTCACTTTGGGAAGTTTAATTGCTTGGCGGAATGCCATTCTAAATTTCAACGACCTGGTTTTGCTAAGTGGCTAAATCAGCCCCCTTAATTTTCTGATTGCCATATAAAATTATAATATTTGTTAAATGGGAAATTTTGAATTAATACTTTGCTCAGACCCGTTCTGAGGAAGGGTCACCAGACCCGAAAGGTTAACTCTGTTTTCTCCTCCACAGATGCTGCCAGACCTGCTGAACTTTTCCAGCAACTTTGTTTTTGTTCCTGATTTACAGCATCCGCAGTTCTTTGGGTTTTTAATTGCTTGTATTTCTGTCATGACTTATCTTGCAGTGCAGACCTCCCATCAGTTAGTGGCGTTATTGCACCTTGTCTAAACCTCTTCCCATACAGGTGGTACCAGATTTATGAACATTGGACTTGGTAACAATTGTACTTATGCGCAACATCTGATATTGCTATTGATTTTAAGGATCCAACACACGAATGTTCAGTCGTACTTGGTGAACAGATATTTTATATCGGACTGTATAGTGTTCCGATTTACATACAAATCAATTCAGGAACATACTCAGGAATGGACCTGTTTGTCACCTGGGGATTGCCTGTACTTGCACTGTTTAACACCTTTTTCTTCAGAGTCTTTCTATTCATCCTCCACTCGTTCACTTTCTCATCCTCTAGATTTACTGACCCTCCAAATTAAAGAGTAATCTCCAGGACACTGCGATGAGCAAGAAGAGGGAAGTCATTCAGATTGTATTTCCTTTTAAATTGCTCTGAACACCTTTGCTAATCCGTACCAAAGATTGGGGAAGTGGAGGGAGACTCCATGACAAATTGTCTGTTTGAATAACAAAGTTATTTGTGATCTAATTGGGACGAGGACTATGGGTGGATGGGGCAGGGGGAAGTTGAAGATCATGTGATGACACCCCAGTATGCCCTAGCCTCAGTTTCTTATTCCTTGGCCTGTTTATCTCTGGCAAATCATTTATAAGATTCCTCACGTTCTCAACTTTGTTTTCAAATCCCTCCATTGCCCCAAACCTCCCTATTCCTATAACCTCATCAAGTCCTAAATCCTTTGCAATCTCTGTGTTCCTCTGATTCTGGTCTCTTGAGCTCTTTTATTTTAATTGTACTACCACTGGCAGCCTTTCCTTCAGCAGCTAAGTTCTTGAATTGAGTCCTCAAATCTTTCCACTTTTCTGAAGACGCTCCTTGACCAAGGTTTTGGCCATCTGCCCTAATATCTCCTTATGTGGTCCCTGTGAAGGGCTTTGGGATGTTTTGATGCGTTAAAGTTAATCTATAATTACAGATTGTTGGTTATCAATGACATTGGTGAACTAGTTGGGTTTATGCAATGACCCATTAGCTCTCAGCTGACACAGCACCAGATTTTCTAAACTCAATCATCATACTTTGCTTTGACGGAATTTGAACTCACCACAACCAATTAATAACATGGTGTTAAGACGTGAAAGGGGGAAATGGTGGTGGGAAAGTAGACAGGCTCAATGCGTTAGGAAGATGGGGTTTAGATGAGAATGTGAGAAGGTTAGTTACTGTTGTAACACAGTTAACTAAGGTCTCATGCAGCACAGGAAATGCTAAATATGCAATATGAAAGGAACCCAGTTTGAAAAGGGCCCCCAATTTCCAACAACCTCAATGCTAGGTTTTTGTGATTAATGCTTGAGGATTCCCAAATCCTTCTGTGCTGAAGCTTTCTGCTGTCCATCTCCACTTTAAATAATATTCAGCTCCTCTATTCCTCATTCAACGCCTCACACATCCCCACATCATATTCCATCTGCCAAATTTTTGCCCACTCCGTTAACCTGTTAACCTATATCCCTCTGCAGACTCTTTCTGTCATCCTCACTACTTGTCTTCCCACCCATTTTTGTTTAATCCACAAACTTGCCCGCAATATATGCACTTGCCTCATCCAAATCATTAATATATGTTTAAAGAGAGTTATTAGGATTTGGAAAGCGTTGCCTGGGAGAGTGGTGGAGATGGATTCCATGAGAGGTTTCATAGAGTCATAGAGATGGACAGCATGGAAATACACCCTTTGGTCCAACTCATCCATGCTGACCAGATATTCTAAACTGATCTCATCCCATTTGCCAGTATTTGGCTCATATCTCCCTAAACCTCTATTCATGTACCCATCCAGATGCCTTTTAAATGTTGTAATTGTACCAGCTTCCATCACTTTCTCTGGCAGCTCATTCCATACACGCACCACCCTCTGTGTGAAAAAGATGCCCCTTAGGTCCCATTTAAATCTTTCCCCTCTCACTTTAAACCTCCAAAGACTTCCCTACCCTGAGGAAAAAACTTTGGCTAGTCACCCTATCCATGGTCCTCATGATTTTATAAACCTCCATAAGGTTCCCCCCTCAAGCTCCAATGCTCCAGGGATAATAGCCCCAGCCTATTCAGTCTCGCTCTTTGGCTCAAACCCTGCAACCCTGGCAACATCCTCGTGAATCTTTTCTGAACCCTTTCAAATTTCACAACATCTTTTCCGTAGCAGGGACATCAGAATTGAATGCAGTATTCCAAAAGTGTACCAATGCCCTGTACAGCTGTAACATGACATCCCAGCTCTTGTATTCAATGCACTGACCAATAGAGGCAAGTGTACCAAACACCTTCTTCACTATCCTGTCTACTTGCGATTCCACTGCTGAGCTTTTCCAGCAACTTCTGCTTTTGTTCCTGATTTACAGCATCTGCAGTTCTTTCAGTTTTTATAAGATCAGTGATGATCATGTTAAACGGCAGAGCAGGGCTCGAAAGGCTGAATTACCCATCCAGCTCCTAATTCCTATGTTCCAGATGCACAGCAATGTGGTCAATGCTTGGCTGTTGTCTGGAATTAGGGATGGGCAATTAATGCTGGCCTGGCTAGTGATGCTCACATCCCATGAATTAATTTTTAAAAAAAACAAATTTCAGGGCTGGGGTAATGTAGAATTAGCTGAGCAGTAAATGCAGACCCAGTAGCCAAATGGTCTCCTTCTGTGCTGTAACCATAATTAAAATCAACTAAATCTGAAAAGTCTGGTGATAAGTGGCTTCACAAAATTGCTAAGCCATTGGGCAAAAGTACAAACATACATGAAAAATTCAGTAGTTTTTCATCATGCAGTATGCAGTGAACTAACTATACTCCCATGGGAGCACGGTGTATTGTAACTGGAGAACTTCAATTATCTTGAATAGTTTATCCTGTTTCACTGTTACTGGAGACAAAATAAAACAAAGCAGAAGAAAAATATTCCAAGATAACAACAGATATTTTCTCCCTCAAACAGAGAAGGTTAGCGGAGTTTTTTTTTAAAACTGTGTTCGATGGGTTTTAATAAAGTAGATTGTGAGAAAGGTTATCAGTAGTAAGCACAAAAGTGGGATAATCAAAATAGCCACGATCTTATTGAATAACAGAGCAGACTCAAGGGGCCGAGTGGCCTATTCTTGTTCTTAATTTGTATATAAGTACAGGAACTGTTTCCAGTGGCAACAAGTGGCAACCCAAATTTGAAGTAATTGGCAAAAAAGCCAGAGGGCCAGGACATAAAGGATTTTTTTTTGTTATTGTTGATGAAACAAATTGTTCTTTCGGCCTGTACATGTGGTGGAAGCTGAGTCAATGATAACTTTCAAGGTTGTTTCTGCTGACACTGCCAGAGGGTTCTCACTGAGCATTCAAAATGCTCTGTGCGGCACCCCTGACAGGACGGTAGGGATGTCGGTCTGTCCCGATTTGTTGTGCTTGTTTGGTCCCCAATTTTCTTTTTTAACTGGCAGGAGATTTCACAAAGGACATAGAAATGTTAAAACTCAGAGCAGGACCAGGCCATTCTTCCCTTCGAGTCTGCTCCACTATTCAATATGATCATGGCTGATCCTCCCTCTCTCAATACCCAATATTCCCAATTTCTTAGACAACAAGGTGCAGGGCTGGATGAACACAGCAGGCAAG
>NC_063335.1:119656027-119677541 GCF_021869965.1 Rhincodon typus
AGTCATATTGGTAAGGGTAGGTTAGGTCATATTGGTAAGGGTAGGTTCAGTCATATTGGTAAGGGTAGGTTAGGTCATATTGGTAAGGGTAGGTTGGGTCATAATGGTAAGGGTAGGTTCATTCATATTGGTAAGGGTATGTTGAGTCATATTAGTAAGGGCAGGTAAGGTAATAGAGACATATATATCACGGATGAGTCACTTTGGTCCATCCACAACCTTCCAGGTTGGTGGGAGGGGGATCAGGAGCTGTGGAAACACCTGCATAGGTCAGATCTGTTTCTGCGCTGTTTACGTTCTAGATTTGTTAATCTCGAAGCAGCTCTGCTAGCATTTATTTTTCACATTCTTTTTTTCACAGCCTGCTAATATCCCCTACAGGGAGCATCTTATGTCAATGAACCCAGCATGCCTGGTGTTTGTTGTTCTTTCCTTCATTGGCATCATTCTGGCCTTTAAGGTAAGTTTGAGCCTCTCAGTTTATCAGCCTGTTCTCCAGATTGACTGCATGAGCTGTAACAATGATATGTGATTGATGCTACATATCCTTACTTGGTTTTTATATCAAATCTTCAATCCAGGCAAGTATACCATTGGCAGTGATTGTTGCCTTTTTCATTTTAATCCATCATTTTTATAAATGACTCATATTATAATTTTCAATGAAGTAATCTGTTAGCAACATATTCCAGCCAAAAATATCATGGAAAAAGCTGAAAAGTGAACAGTTCCACCTGCAGAAATTTGTAAAATGTGCATTCACGAGGTAATGTGCTGACTTCAGGTCTAAGAAGGAACGTTGGCTGGGTTGTCACACTCTCTTGAAAATTGAACCACTCGCTGAGATCACCAAGTATTAACTTAAGAAATTAACTGAAAGCTATGAAGGCATGAGAGAGGGTGCAGGAAAGATTCTTGAAAAAGGTTCCAGGGATGTGGAACTTCATAGAAATATAGAAGATAGAAGCAGGAATAGGATATTCGGCCTGCTCCGCCATTCAATATGATCATGGCTGATCATTGAGCTCAATACCCTAATCTCACAATACCCCCATATCCCTTGATGCCATTAGCCACAAGAGCTATATCTACCTTCTTCTTGAAAACACATAATGTTTTGGCCTCAACTACTTTCTGAATTCCACAGGCTCAACACTCTCTGGGTGAAGGAATCTTTCCTCATATCAGTCCTTAAAAAGTTCATCCATTATTCTTAAACTATGATCTCTGATTCTGAATGCCTCTACCATCAGACCATCCTTCCTGCATCTACCCTGCCTGGGCCATATAGAATTCTATAGGAAATCATCAGATGCCATTTCCGCCACCTCCAGCAAGATGCCACCACCAGACACATATTCCCCTCCCCTCCCTTGTCCGCATTCTGCAGGGACCGCTCCCTCCGGGACACTGTGGTCCACACTTCCATCACCCCCCAACACCTCCCCACAGCCCTACGGCACATTCCCCTGTAACCGGCGAAGGTGCAACACCTGCCCATTTACCTCCTCCCTCCCCAGAATCCAAGGGCCCAAACGTACCTTCCAGGTGAAGTAACACCTCACCTGCACTTCCAAGAATCTAGTCTACTGCATTCGCTGCTCACAATGTGGTATCCTCTACATTGGGGAAACGATGCGTAGACTTGGCGACTGTTTCGCAGAACATCTACGTTCTGCTCGCAAAAAAGACCCTGAACTACCTGTTGCCTGCCACTTCAATGCACCACCCTGCTCCCTGGCCAACATCTCTGTCTCCGGCTTGCTACAGTGTTCCAGTGAAGCCCAGTGCAAGCTGGAGGAACAACACCCCAACTTCCGCTTGGGGACCCTACAGCCCTCCGGCCTCAATATTGAGTTCAATAATTTTAGGGCTTAAACTCTCCCATGTCCCAGCCCCCCACCCCGCACGCCAGGCCTTGTTACCACATAGCCTGCCACTACACACCCCCTGTTGTTAGCCACTAACAGTCCCCATTAACAACTACTCACCCTCCCAGCCTGATTGTTAGCAACTCCTTTGTCTGTCCAACTGTCTTTCTCTCTCTTTGGGCTCTATCCTATCATTTACTCCCTACCCCACCCACCTTCCTATTTTCTGCATATAAACTGACGTTTTCCCAGCCACCATCAGTTTTGAGGAAGGGTCACCGGACCCGAAACGTTAACTCTGTTTTCTCCTTCACAGATGCTGCCAGACCTGCTGAGCTTTTCCAGCAGCTTTGTTTTTGTTGTGGTTGGACAAAGGGTCTGTTTCCAAAGCTGTATGACTGTAACATTTCTCTGCTTCTGGTCAGAAAGTGATAGTGCAGTACATGTCCAATCTTTCAAGTACATCTGGAACTTTCCTGATTCTCTTTTTGACCTTTTCCTACTCATATAGACAGCACAGAGATTACCTGAGGTATCATTTCTCAAACCCATCAGAGCTTTGACACAGCTCTATTGCCCCATCATCAGAGCATTGTGAATCTAACACCCAGTCCAGGACATGAGCACATAATCTGAAGAGCTCTGCCCCTGCAGTGCTGAGGGACTGCAGCATTAGCAGATTTTGTTGATGGCACCAATCTATGTGCCTTTAGACTGGTTTTATACTCAGACATATGGACCAAATAAACAGATTTCTGCCTGACTAAATTTTGATGTGAGTGAATGTTCGGTATATGTGAAAAACATTCCTTCTTTTTTAATCCATACTTGGAATGTGTTCAGGCAAAAAATTTATTATCTGGAAGCCTGAGAGAAGGACAAAGTCAGAAGTCACACGACACCAGGTTATAGTCCAACAAGTTTATTTGAAAAAGTTAGTCATTAACACCTGAAGAAAGACTGAGGCTCCGAAAGCTTGTGATTTCAAATAAACCTGTTGTACTACAACCTGGTGTAGTGTCACTGCTGACTTCTACCATCCCAGTCCAACACAGGCACCTCTACATCATGAGAAGAGACGGTGGTGATGAGCTGCTCGGTGCTATCCAGTGGATATGTTGGATTATATGATGCTAGTGATGACTGAGTGCAAGAGATCCTCTTCAAGGTCATATACCTGCGGTCTGAAGAAAGTTATTCTAGTCTTGCATAAATTATGATAAGACAGCTGGAATTTTATCTGGTGAAGAAAATGTTGTATTGGGAATGTTTGAGGACAAGCAATTCCAATGTATGAGATTAAGCATTGAAGCAGACTCTCAACACTTTGTTTGCTTTCATTAGGGGAAAGGTGATGGAGATGAGACATAATACAGGATTTTGGAGATTGCTTAGAAATTTAGATAGAAGTAGGTGCTTTTAATTAGATATTGAGCCCAAGACTAAAATATGTAGGGATGAACTTAACAAGTTTCAAACAAAACAAAATATCAACATTTTTATACAGTGCTCAGCTCTTTCGACACTGAACTCAGGTAGCTTTCAGTGTTAACTGGTGCCTTTTAAAAAGGGGGGAAGCAAATGTTTGGTCAAGAGAAGGATTCTGGTGTCTAAAAATGAAGAATACAATAAGGATAAAGGAATATTGTGCTGTATTTGTGGTTCCTGAACTGGACATTCATGTACTATTGTCAGCAAATTAAGACCATAACAGTTAAGACCATAAGAGCAACTCAAAATGCTGGAGAAACTCTGAGTTTGTGGAGAAAGGAACAGGGTTAATGTCACGTACGAACAAGAAACAAGAGTAGGCCACTCGGCCCTTCAAGCCTGCTCTGCTGTTTAACCTGATCTGATTTTAACCTTAACATTCCCGCATAATCCCGATAATCTCTTATTCTCTTGGTAACAAAAAACCGATCTACCTCTGCCTTAAAAATATTTAGAGATTTTGTGTGCATTGCCTTTTGGAATCCCACAATCCGCTGAGAGAAAAAAATGTTTCCTCATCCCTGTTTTAAATGGGCGCCTATTTATTTTTAAACTATGCTCCCCCACCATACAACACCACCTCCCCCCCCCCGCCCCCCACCCCGGTTCTAGAGGAATTTCAAGGTGCCTCATCTTCAGAACCAAATCTTTACAATTCTTGATAAGCATTTATGTGTGAGAGATGCACATTACAAAGAAACACCTCCTTAACCAAGAACCATACCCTCAGTCTTGCTCCTCTGAATAGGTTCACAATTCCCCAGTTGGTTCCCACTACATGCATTCAACTAAATTCTACTAATGCACAATTTGCACTGAAAGGCATACCCCTCCCAGCTCCTTTCTTTTAGTCATTCCTCATGCAAACCATACTATTTCTGAATATTCTCCCACTCAATTAAAATAATTTTAGAGATATATGTTCCATTGGCAGAATATTCCTTAAAAATATCACCCCCTAAACTCCAGACCCGAAACGTCAGCTTTTCTGCTCCTCTGATGCTGCTTGGCCTGCTGTGTTCATCCAGCTCTACACCTTGTTGTCCCAGATTCTCCAATATCGGCAGTTCCTACTACCCCCTAAACTCAAGTACTTTTACATTCAGACATACGGAGCAAATACATGGCTTTCTGTCTGACTAGATTTCGACGTGAGTGAATGCCCTCTATACATGAACAAATATTCCTTTTTTAATCCATTCATGGGATGTGGCTAGATTAATGATAGATTAAAGGGGAGGAGGAAATGCAGAGGATGTGCTTTTGCTTGTCAGATTATGAATGGAAACGGAGCAGAAATACTACTGCAACTTTCTAAGATCAAATAGCACATTTCTGTGTATTTTGAACTGGAGTCTCTTCCTGCTTTTTACAAAGGGCAGTTTTATTCTTTGTACCTGTCATGACAAGAGGTTTTTACTTTAGGATTTGAAAATATTTATACATATATAAAAGTTAGGAGGTGCCAAAGAAAATTAATAGTCAATGGATTAAGCTGCTGTTAAAGGATTTGGAATCAATGCCGGCCATAGAATAATATTGTCATTGGCTGCATTTAGATACTTTTTACTCTGGGTAACTGGACTGTCTTACAGTCATTCCATTCCTGTGTCAGGATATGAAGGTTAGCATTGTCTGTCTGAACACGATGACTTTAACAGATTGGAATTGAAATCAAATGGCAGCAGTGATCGATCCACCAGTGCTGGGATTGGAAACTTATGCAGAAGAAAACTTCTCTGTGGATATGAAAATCAATCCCGGAAAGATTAGAAATCGAAACAAAAACTGTTTAGAACATAAGAACATAAGAACTAGGAGCAGGAGTAGGCCGTCCGGCCCTTCGAGCCTGCTCCGCCATTCAATAAGATCACGGCTGATCTTTTCATGGACTCAGATCCACTTACCCGCGTTCTCACCGTATCCCTTAATTCCTTTATTGTTCAAAAAAAATCTACCTTATCTTTAAAAACGTTTACTGAAGTAGCGTCAACTACTTCACTGGGCAAGGAATTCCATAGATTAGCAACCCTCTGGGTGAAGAAGTTCCTTCTCAATTCAGTCCTAAATCTGCTCCCTCTAATCTTGAGGCTATGCCCTCTTGTCCTAGCTTCACCTGCCAGTGGAAACATCCTCTCTACTTCTATCTTATCTATTCCCTTCATAATTTTATATGTTTCTATAAGATCCCCCCTCAATCTTCTGAATTCCAATGAATATAATCCCAATCTACTCAGTCTCTCCTCATAAGCCAACCCCCTCAACTCTGGAATCAACCTAGTGAACCTCCTTTGCATCCCCTCCAGTGCCAGTACATCCTTTCTCAAGTAAGGAGACCAAAACTGCACACAGTACTCCAGGTGTGGCCTCACCAGCACCTTGTACAGCTGCAACATAACCTCTCTGCTTTTAATCTCAATCCCTTTAGCAATGAAGGACAAAATTCCATTTGCCTTCCTAATTACTTGTTGTACCTGCAGACCTACCTTCTGTGATTCATGCACAAGGATACCCAGGTCCCTCCGCATAGCAGCATGCTGCAACTTTTTACCATTCAAGTAATAATCCTTTTTACTATTACTCCTACCAAAATGTATGACTTCACATTTATTTACATTGTATTCCATCTGCCAGACCTTTGCTCACTCACTCAGTGTATCTATGTTCCTCTGCAAAGTTTCACAGTCCTCTGCACACTTTGTTCTGCCACTCATCTTAGTGTCATCTGCAAACTTTGACACCCTACACGTGGTCCCCAACTCCAAATCATCTATATAAATTGTAAATAATTGCGGTCCCAACACCGATCCCTGAGGCACACCACTAGTCACTGACTGCCAGCTAGAATAGCACTCATTTATCCCCACTTTTTGCTTCCTGTTAGTCAATCAATCCTCTATCCATGCTAATACTTTACCCTTAATGCCATGCATCCTTATCTTATGCAGTAGCCTCTTGTGCGGCACCTTGTCGAAGGCCTTTTGGAAATCTAGGTACACCACATCCACTGGGTCCCCATTGTCCACCTTGCTCGTAATGTCTTCATAGAATTCCAAAAGATTTGTCAAGCATGACCTGCCCTTCATGAACCCATGCTGCATCTGCCCAACGGGACAATTTCTATCAAGATGCCTAGCTATTTCTTCCTTGATAATAGACTCAAGCATCTTCCCCACTACAGAGGTTAAGCTAACCGGTCTATAATTCCCCATCTTTTGTCTACTTCCCTTTTTAAACAGTGGTGTCACATTTGCTGTTTTCCAAGCTGCTGGGATTGCCCCAAAGTCCAGCGAATTTTGGAAAATTATCGCCAGCGCACCTGCTATTTCTCCCGCCATCTCTTTTAGTACCCTGGGATGCATTCCATCAGGGCCAGGAGACTTATCAATCCTTAGCTCCATTAGCTTGCCCAACACTACCTCTTCCGTAATATGAAAACCGAAAGAACTGCGGATGCTGTAAATCAGAAACAAAAACAGAATTTTCTGGAAAAGCTCAGCAGGTCTGGCAGCATCTGTGAAGAGAAATGAAAGTTAATGTTTCAGGTCCGGTGAGGACCATGAAAGGACTGTGAGAAACATTACATAGGCCAAACTGGAAGAAAACTGACAATAAGGATACACGAACACCAACTCGCTACCAAGAGACACAAACAATTCTCACTAGTTTCAGTACACACGGACAAAGAAGGACACAAATTAGACTGGGGCAACACATCCATAATAGCACAAGCCAAACAGAGACATGTCAGGGAATTCCTGGAGTCCTGGCATTCCAATCGGAACTCCGTCAACAAGCACATTGAACTGGACCCGCTGTACAAACCACTGAAAAACAGAATGGAAAGTAATGCCAACTGCCCCAGCAAACCGAGGCAAATAAATAACAAGTGGGACAGAACACCAACGCTTCACTGAAGGCGCACTGATGATGTTACCTAGCAGGGGGACAAAATATCTGCAATCAAACACACCGGCTCGGCGAGCAAGTCTACAACCTCATCCACACCCGAGCTACACATCTTCTCAAATCTTTGAATAGTTGGGTTCTCTCAAAGCGTTGTGAATCTGTGGAATTTGTGGAGGCTGGGTCATGAAGTATATTCAAGACTGAGATAGACAGATTTTTAATCATTAAGGGGAATCAAGGGTTATGGGGAAAAGGCAGGAAAGTGGAGTTGAGGATTATCAGATCAGCTGTGATCTCATTGAATAACAAAGCAGACTTGATGGGCTGAATGGCTTACTTCTGCTCCTAAGTCTTACAGTCTTATGGCTGACAGAGCGATTCATTTGCATGTGGAAGACGCAGTCTACATTCACACACAGGACCTGGCTCTCTGGAGACAAAAGAATTTGTCCACATCTTGCATCTTTACCATTGAGGGCGACATTGTGTCAATACAGTAAAATATAAAATGCGTGTTTGGAGATGTGGCTCCTGGATTGGGCTGGTCGGCCGCACAAGGACTCACAGAATCAGAGTCTACCTGCTGGTCTGAGTTTAGTCTGCTAAGATGGATAGGTAACAGTTTCTGCTGCAGATCTGTGCAATGTACAGTGCAACCAATCAGCACCCTCTTCGCCTACTGTATAAATTGGTGTTCCCTTTGTACATTTGGTTTCTTGTGTCCCAGTCCTGATGAATGTAAGATAGAAAGCTTTGACTTTGTGTCAATGTTGAACTCTTCAAAAAAAAATCAATGGAAAAATGGAATGGAAGCAGATCACAGAATTCATACAGTTCCGAAGGAGATGCACAACAAAGTGATTGGCATCTGAGAGAGAACAGTTTCAGCAGAAATCTTTCATGGTCTGATGAAGATTGACTTGTAGCCAATTTCTATTCCCTCAATAGGAGTATAGGAATTGCTAGACAAAGACCAGGGTCATCTTGTTCATGTACAATTAGACTCATGATACCACAAGAATAGAATTGTTAATTAAATCCCAGCAGTCAATCTTTATCATTTAGTCTACAACAGAATGATACGGATAGACATTGTTTTAGTTATGTGTTCATCAGCTTTGATAACCTCCTACCAGACCTCAAGGCTCTTCTTCAAACTCTATCTCCAAGCTTCCGACAAACTCTCTATCACATGGCTATGGAGGTCACATTTATGTCACAGCATACAAGGCTTTGGTGAGACCACACCTTGAGTATTGGTCTCCTATTCTGAGGAAGAGGATTCTTGCTATTGAGGGAGTCCAGCGAAGGTTCACCAGACTGATTCCCAGGGTAGCAGGACTGACATATGAGGAAAGACTGGATTGACTGGGCTTGTACTCACTGGAATTTAGAAGGGCGAGGGAGGATCTCATAGAAACATATAAAATCCAAATGGGACTGGACAGGCCAGATGCAGGAAGAATGTTCCTGATGTTGGGGAAGTCCAGAACTAGGGGTCATAGTCTCAGAATAAGGGATAAGCCATTCAGGACTGAGATGAGGAAAAGTTTCTTCACTCAGGGAGTTGTGAACTTGTGGAATTCTCTCCGACAGGAAGCTGTTGGGGCCACAGATCATTATATATATTTGATAGGGAGCTGGATGTGGCCCTTGTGGCTAAAGGGATCAAGGGGAATGGAGAGAAAGCGGGAATAGGATACTGAGATTGCATGATCAGCAATGATCATATCCACCAGCAATACAAAACTAGGGGAAGCTCTTTATTTCTCTAGAAAGCAATCATCATCTGTTTTATTTTGCAATTCACTAGTCTAGAGCGTGCCAGGACATTAAGTAAGTTTAATGAGGAGATAGATAGATTTTTAATTAGTGATAGGCGGAAGGGCGATGGAGAGCAGGCAGGAAAAAGAGTTGAGGCTAAGATGAGATCAGCCTTGATCATACTGAATGTTGGAGCAGGTTCGAGGGGCTGAATGGTCTGCTCCTATTCCTAAAGCTTATGTTCCTAATGATATTTAAGGTGAGGTAAAGTCAATAGTCCCAGTGGATCATAGGCTGTTCTCTCATTAGAAAGAGATGACTGTGGTGAGTTTAACCTGAGGTTCACCATGCTTCAGGTAAGGGAAGAGTTTGAGAAAATGGAACCTTCAAAAGCCCATATCACACCAGTCCCAGTTTAGCTTCCCGTGGAATTGGGATGTAGAGTGAGAGCAGACATGATGGGCTGAATGGCATCCTTCCGTACTATACCGATTCGGTAAATCCATTCTCGGCTGTGAGTCACAGCTGGACGATACTTTGCTGCCAGTCCTTTGATAATTTACGCATCAAACCTGCCTCACTCACTGAGTCGCAGCATTGGAATGCTGTGAGGGGCGTGTAGAAGGAAGGAAAGTGATCCCGCACTCTAGATCCCGCTCATCCCCAGTGTTCCCAACAAGCTGTAAGCCAGAAGTTGGCATGTACAAGTCCCACTGCAGAATTTCTCAGCTCCTTAAACAGCCATTGCCCTGAAATCAAGGTGGGGGTGTTCATAATCAGAGGAGGCATTGATTTTGGGTAAAATTAGAGGCAATTTGAGAAGGAGCGCTTCCACCTGAAAAGTGCATGGTGAGAATCTGAAACTCAGTGCCTAAAAGGGAGATGAAACCTCGATAGCATGTATAAAAGTCCTGCAATATTCACCTGGAGTTCTGCAATGTTAGAATTAGGAGCTGTAAAGTGGGATTAGGCTGGGGGGTTATCTGTTAGCCAGGTTAGACATGACAGGACAAATAGCCTCATTTCGAGCTGTCAATTTCTACATCCTCTCTGACCCTATTCAACAGCCCTCCTTCAGGAGCTGCGTAATTAACAATGTGAAGAGAAAATAGACCCAATCCATTCATCCTTCCATGACTGGGTAATATCTTTGGTATTATCTCTATCTCTTTCTCCAATTCTCAGCTCAAACTGGATTTCTGCCCAAGATGTCAGGCTAATCTTCAGACTTTGGAAAACAAGCCAGTGCTTTCATCTTAGCACCACCACAGTACAGAAACTGTGCAGCATTTTGGATTATTGTTAAATTCATCCAAACCTTTTTTTTTGAGGCTTGAGGCAAAACACATCTGTTATGCCTCACTTGTGAAGCTCACTTAAAAGCAAACCACTATTTTCAAAATCATCACAAAAGTTAAAGACACTATAAAAGTGCATAAAATACTTGTCTTCCAGATCCAGGTTGGCAGAAAGCCCCAAATAGATTTCTATACTTAACAAGAATGAATATTTATTACAATTAAATCACTTCTGGCTACCGGTAAACCACAAGGAACTAACAACATCAAATTTTACTGGTTAAAACTCTAAACCCCTTAAAAACATCCATTATACACATTATTGGTCAGTGCTTTGAGTATAGGAATTGGGAGGCCATGTTGCAGCTGTACAGGACATTGGTTAGGCCACTTTTGGAATACTGTGTGCAATTCTGGTTTCCCTGTAATAGGAAGGATGTTGTTAAACTTGAAAGTGTTCAGAAAATGATTTACAAGGATGTTGCCAGGGTTGGAGGGTTTGAGCTACAGGGAGAGGCTAAGGCTTTTTTCCCTGGAGTGTCAGAGGCTGAGGGGTGACCTTATAGAGGTTTATAAAATCATGAAAGGCATGGATAGGATGAATAACCAAGGTCTTTTCCCCGGGGTAGGGGAGTCCAAAACTAGAGGGCAAAAGTTTGAGGTGGGAGGAGAAAGATTCAAGAGGGACCTAAGTGGCAACTTTTTCACGCAGAGGGAGGTGTGTGTATGCAATGAGCTGCCAGAGGAAGTGGTGGAGGCTGGTACAATTACAACATTTAAAAGGGATCTGAATGTGTACATGAATAGGAAGGGTTTAGAGGGATATGGGTCAAATAGTGGCAAATGGGACTAGATTAATTTAGGATATCTGGTCAGCATGGACGAGTTAGACCGAAGGGTCTGTTTCCTTGTTGTACATCTCTATGACTCTATGACATGCAGACTGACATGGATAGACACAAAAAAAGGTAAGTTTTATATATGGAGGAAAAGACTGGGAAGGCAGTTTTACAGTCACTGTTCACAGGATTTATTAAGATAATCTTTTTGTTTGACAGGATATGCTGTACTCCAATCTCTCTTCTCCAGGTGTTTTTCACCTCCTTTCAGGAGGCTTACAGTGACTGGTAGACAAATTTATAAAGTCTTTGACTTATTGGCTAAAAGCCTCAGCTTACAGCAAATGGTAAGGGAGAATAGATTGGCCACCTTCAGGCTTTAGCTTTCTTTTTAACTGTAGAGACAAAGATAGCACCTTCCTTTCTCAATGCCCAAAGGCTTCTATCTATCTCATTCCCGCAAGCTGTTCAGCTTGCCAGGAGCCAATCACATGGTTGTTGGCAGGCAGAAATCGTTTGTCATTGAAATGGGTCACTATTCTGCAGACCAATCAGCTAAATATTGCCAGCCGAATCCCCATTTATACACAGCTCCCTGGATGCAGCTCATCTGTAAGTAATCATTCCCCCACCCTCATCTGCTTGAACAAGAAGCTGTATAAGCAGCATTTACAATGAGTGTCAGGTGCCTTTAAAGATCTTTGATTTTTAAAACAACGTGGATTTTTCCACTTTCAGTCCACAATCAAAAATGCAGAAAAATCCAAAGGTATGGTCTTTAAAATCCACGTTTACAGTTTCATGTTATCAGCAAACTTGGAAATATTGCATTTGATTCCCTGATCCAGATTGTTGATGTAGATTGTGAATAGCCTGGGCCCAAACACTGATGCCTCAGTGCATTCACTTGTCTGTGACTCTGAGAAAGACCCCTGCTCTCTATTTGCTAGGATAGTCTGTGATAGGGTGCAAGGCAGGAGACATTAATTGAAAATAGGGACAATAGTGGAAGGGGCTGGTAATGGGACAAGTAAAGAAACAAATGATTGGGTCCAGAGGAAGTGTAAATGGGCGGGGGGAGGGGTGGAGGAAGGGGAGCTTGACCATGGTGTGGGGATGTGACTGAGGGAAGTCAGGTAGGTCCACAGGGTGTGGACCATCCTGCTGCCGATGTACCAGTAGGGAATCCCCAGTCCTGACCCTGATTGGCACATCCTCCACTTGCAGAGTTCTGGTTTGGTCTTGCTCCTCCATCACCAGAACATGCCCCCAGAGAAACCATTCAAACCTAAAGCCTATGGACCTGGCAGGAATTCACAAAAACCACAATCTCATCCACATTAACAAATGTCACAGCTTGATAAACAAAGCCTGAAATGTTGAAAGTAGTTTGATCCTTTTCTCTGTGTTATCTCGTACCCCATTGGATGAAAGCGGAGTATATGTGGGCACTCTATTGGTATAGAAATTTGAACTAAACTATCAATCTTTTGTATTTTTTAGGCCTACCTAATTGGCTGTGTCTGGAATTGCTACAGATACATCAATGGGAGACGTTCGGCAGATGTTTTAGTTTATGTCACCAATGACACTGCGGTAAGAGTAAAAATCGATGCTTTCATTTCTTTTCGTTTATCCTCTCCTCTGGGCGAAGGTTTGTCCATTCACCATCCTCTTTCCAACCTGAAGGTGCAGGAAATCACCTCAGTCCATGTTTCTTCTCCCTATCTAATCGTTAAATGAAATTTGTGCAACAGATGCTATAATGTTCCTCAGGCTGTATTTTGAAAGCACAGGATGGAGGGAATAGATTTCTGACCAAAAACTGCTGGAAAAGCTCAGCAGGTCTGGCAGCATCTGCGAAGAAAAAAATCGGAGTTAACGTTTCAGGTCCGGTGACCCTTCCTCAGAACCCGGACCCAAAATGTTAACTCTGACTTTTTCTTCGCAGATGCTGCCAGACCTGCTGTGCTTTTCCAGAAACTTCTGTTTTTCTACTGGATGACACAAAGCTGGGAGGGAGGGTGAACTGTGAGGAGGATGCTTCAGTGTGATTTGGACAGGCTGAGGGAATGGTGGGTGAAGTTTAATGTGGATAAGTGTGAGGTTACCCACTTTGGTAGCAAAATCAGGAAGACATATTTCTTTCTGATGATAAATTGGGAAAGGGGGAGGTACAACAAGACAGGTCCTTGTACACCAGTGCAAGGTGCAGCAGGTGGTAAAGAAGCCAAACAGTATATTGACCTTCACAGTGAGAGGGATTGGGCACGAGAGTAGGGGTGGCTTGCTACAATTGTACATGGCCTTGGTGAGACCACTGATTGCCATTCAGTAAAAGGCCCATTTCTTCCAAATCTTTGTTTCCTGTCTGCTAACCGGTTCTCTATCCATGTCAGTACACTGTCCCCCAATCCCTAATCTCTCGTGTGGGACCACATTGAAAACCATCATGGACGTGTTGTCTCCCCAGCCAAGGACATGGCACTGAGAATCAGGAGGAGGCCATTCCAGTTGGACCCTGCTCTGCCACTCAATAGGATCGCAGCTCATCTGGTTGTTATCTCAACCCCAATGTCCTATCTAAACCACACCACCCCACCTCCATCAAGCACCCATCTCCCATAACCTTTAATCCCTGAGCAATCAAAACTCTGTTTAAAGTACAAATAGAAAGTGCTGGAGAAACTCAGCAGGTCTGGCAGCATCTGTGGAGAGAGAAACAGGGTTAACAGTTCAAGTCTGGCATGACTCTTCTTCAGAATTTCTCCAGCAGTTTCTGTTTTTAATTTCAGAATTTGTTTTAAAACTTATATAATTTGACCTTGAATAAATTCAATGACTAGCCTTTGCTATTTTCTGATGAAGAGAACTCCACAGATTAAAGACAACCTGAGAGGAAAACAAAATCTCCTCAGATTTATCTTACAAGCGAGACCTCTTATATCCCTTCATTCTCATCTCCCCTAAAAGAGATTACATCCTCCCAATAACCACCCTATGATCTGTTGCTTTCCAGTTTAGGATCTTTTGGGATATTATCCCTGGAACTCGTTCTCATTGAATATTCTGCACCTTCTCTAATGACTTCACATCCTCCCCTAAGTGTGCTGTCTAGAATTGGACACACTATTCCAGTTCAACAATCCCTCACTATCAACATCCTGGGGGCTATCATTGACTGGAAAATGAACTGTACTAACCATATAACTACAATAGCTACAAGAGCAGGTCAGAGGCGAGGAATTCTGCAGCAAGTAATTCACTTCCTGACTCTCCAAATCCTGTCCATCATCTACAAGACACAAGTCAGGAGTGTGATGGAATATTCTCTATTTATATGGATGGGTGCAGCTCCAACAATACTCAAGAAGCTTGACACCATCCAGGACAAAGCAGCCCACTTGACTGGCACCACATCCACAAATACCCATTCCCTACATCACCAATATTCAGTAACAGCAGTGTGTACCATCTACAATATGCACCGCAGAAATTCACCAAAGATCCTCCGACAGCACCTACCAAACCCACGACCACTTCCATCTAGAAGGACAAGGGCAGCAAATACATGGGAACACCACCACCTTCAAATCCCCTTCCGAGCGACTCACCATCCTGACTTGGAAATACAACTCCATTCCATCAGTGTTGCTGTGTCAAAATCCTGGAATTCCTTCCCTAAGGGCACAATAGGTCAACCTACACCAAAAAGGACTGCAACATTTCAAGAGGATAGCTCACCACTATATTTTCGGGCGGTATTGGGATGGGCAATAAATACTGGCCCAGACAGCATCGCCCACATCCCATGACTGAACAATGAAATTTGAGAGTTAAGTCATTGCTTTACAAAGATTCAGCGTTATGGCCTTGATTTTGTAATTGATGTCCCTATCTCTACAACTTGGGATTCCATTTCACCACTTACTCAACCTGTCTTGCTGTCTTAAATAATTGAGGACACTCAATGGTTCATCAAAAAGAGACATGACAGTTTCTTACTCCATTATTGATCAGTATCCAGTCTCCCATTACGTAGATAGTCCCCAATCACTGGATACCAACACTGGATATCCTCACTGTGAGTGCTTTTAGACCAACTGACCTATAATATGAGATAGCTTGATTATTGCCTTTCTCATATTTCAGTGGCAGTTCGTGGTTAATTTCAATCATTCAAAAAAAGCATAAATTTTGTTCAAAAGGGACAAAATTTGGAACCTGATCACATTCTGCCTCAAAGGCTACCATTTGTGGTTTTACTAGTTGTGGAGTAGGATGTGGAGAACCAATCTGATTTCAGTAAAAGATTCATTCATTTCAAATATGGGTGTATGTCCCGCTTTAACAAAGATTCCATTTTCACCTACGTTGCCAGGAAACACATCAAGTGAAAAGAGACAGACAGGCCGAATTCAATTGGTAAATGTTTTTACAGCATTGCTTGTGGGTCAGGAGGAAGAGGGAACATGTCCTCCAGTCCAGAAAGTGAGCCTGGAAATGCCCCCATTCCCCCCATCACCCTCACAATCATAGAGCCTCACCTATCCCAGCACCATCTGCTCCCCTAACCAGACAGTGTAGGATGCTTGTGAGACCTGACCTTCCAGTTTTCTGTGCCATACCTTCCCTCCCACACCCTCTACCCTCAACCCCCACGTCCCATTCCCTTGTATGGAATGTAGCTCAGGGATAATTCAGGACTGCCGCTTCTCCTTTCCAACAGTTAGAATGAGAAGGCTTTTCATTCCACTGTTCTGCCCAATGTTGTCAACGCAATGTTTGCTGCTATTATCATTACCCCCCACTCCAAACTTTATTCCCTACCCATCTCCTCTATCCATCTGCCTGATAAGTGTCTGAGGTTTAAAGCAGTCTATCCACAACCTTAGTCTTCTGTTTGTCCCAGACATTAGCATCTGACCACATCTTTGTCCTGTGACTGAAAACAGCTACTTCCATCTCTGTAACATCCTGATAGTTCACCTCTGCATCAGCTCACTTGCTGCTGAATCCCTCATTCATCCCTTCGGTAACTCTAGAATTGACTATTCAAACCCACACCTGGTGTGCCTCACAAATTCCACCCTCTGTAAACCGTCCAAACTTTTACCCACTGCCTCCTTACTTGTGTGAAGTACCACTCCCCACCAGATGAGGGCATATGTCTTTTCCTGAAGAACATTAGTGAGCTGCAGGGGTTTATATAACCATCGACGATAGTTTCACTGAGAGCAGCTTTTTATTCCAGATTGAGTAATTGAATTTAATTTCTGCTAGTTGTCAGGGTTGGTTTTGAACCCACATCTCACTCAGGAGGAGGTGATGGCCTTGTGTTATTATCACAGAGATGTTAATCCAGCGAGCCAGATAATGTTCTGGGCACTTAGGTTCAAATCCTGCCATAGCAGATGGTGGAATTTGGATGCAATGAAATATCTGGAATTAAGAATCTAATGATGACCATGAATTCATTGCTGATTGTCATTAAAAACCCCCCTGGTTTTTTGCTAATGCTCTTTAGGGAAGGAAACTGCCATCCTTACCTAGTCTCGCCTACATGTGACTCCACACCCATAGCAAGTGATTGACTCTTAACTGCCCTCTGGGCAATTGGGGATGGGAATAAATGCTGCCTAGCCAGCAAGGCCCTCATCCTGTTAGTGAATCAAGAGGAGGGGAGAAAAAAATCATAGAATCCCAACAGTGTGGAAGCAGACCATTTGGCCCATCAAGTCCACACTGGCCCTCTAAAGAGCATTCCCACCCAGACCTAGCCCCCCTACTCTATCCTTGTTACCCTGCATTTCCCATGTCTAACCCATCCAGCCTGCACATCCCTGGAAACTATGGGCAACCCACCCTAACCTGCACATCTTTGAACTGTGGGAGGAAACCGGAGCACCCAGAGGAAACTCACACAGACACGGGAGAATGTGCAAACTCCACACAGACAGTGACCTGAGGGAGAGATCGAACCCAGGTCCCTGGTGCTCTGAGGCAACAGTGTTAACCACTGAGCCACCAGTTAGCTTATTAGCCTGTGCCTCTGAAGTGTTAGCCCAATGACAATCCCATTATTGCACCTTCTCCCTGAAATTTGGGAATTGTATGTTGGAGGAGGGGTAGTGAAGGCAGTTAGAGAGCATCACTCGAGGATAAGATTGACTTAGAGGTGCTAGGGTCCAAGAACACTGTGGGTCTACCAACAGCACATGGACTGCAGCTGTTCAAGAAGGCAGCTCCCCCCCAACCTTCTCAAGGGGCAACTAGGGACAGGGGATAAATGCTGGATCAGCCAGAGACACCACATTCTGTGAACAATAAAGGAAAGTAGGAGCTGGTTGACCCTCTTTTGGCGAAGCCATCTTGAATAAAGAGAGAAAGGAAACGTCCTTAGACAGATTAAAAAGGCCACTTTATTATATCATAAAAATGGTAAGATGAAAACACTTTTAGAAAAGGTAATACCTTTTGAGTCTGCTTAGCAGGCCAGAATGTAACAAGGTGTGTCCAGAACAGCTTAATTATTCCTATAACCGGCTGCTAGCCTGAGCTACTCTCCTTCCAATTTTGACTACCTTCTGCCCATCTAAGGGTTGCAGGAAACTCCCATCTGGTTCTATATCCCTCAGAGCAGCTTCAAAAAGGAAATGGTCAGCATCAAGCCCTCTTACAACATGCCTCTAACCACCCCCTCTACCTTGTGTTTCTATGCCAGACATTGCCAAACCAAAATTCATAAGGACTTAAAACTGCTACTTCATCAGACACATTGAAATGTGTCAGCGAATGTGATCTATGCTTGTCTTTGGTGCATGTTTGTGGTTGAGCTATACCAAGATGCAGAGGGTTAGTACGGAAGAAAGCAAAGCAAGACCTGCATTTATGTAGCACCTTGCATGACCACTGAACATTGCCAAGCACTTTACAGCAATTCAGTTGCTTTTGAAATGTGGTCACAGTTGCGAAGTGGGAAAAACAACAACCAATTTACACACAACAAGCTCTCACATAATGCGACGTGGCAATTATCCGATATTCTGTTTGTTTGCGGTGTTGATTGAGGGATAACTATTGACTAGGACAACATTTCAGTCAGTTAACTGTCAATAACTGTAGATGAATGACCCAAAATGGAAACAGGGTTTCAAGGGTGTGGAGTTTTAAAGGGCATGAGGCTTTGGCAGAGCTGGGGTCAGGGATGGAGAGAAGGGCTGGGCTGGCCTGGAGAAAGATGTCTTTGCAAGAGAGATTGAATTCTTCATTTAATTAGTTTTTAATCTTTAATTAGTTGACTGAAACAGATATAATGTACCAAGCATTTAGTGCCATTGTTTATTTTGTCAATAATTAATTATGGTTGGTCGCTAATTGAATGTTTTAGACACAAGCTAGTTCATGACATGAACACAATTTTTCTCAATTTCATCAATTTACTTATAAAGCAATCGCTCTTAATAATACACAGCAGTTCCATTGCATGTCTGAATGCTGTGTATATGAAAACAGAACTGGCCTAATGATGAAGTGCAACTTATCACAGCCTTATCTCGATGATGTAGTTAATAATGATGGTGGAGTATTATCCCCTGACTGGTAATCCAGAGATACCAGCTAAAGCCCTGGCAACAATGATTGAAATTCATCCCCCAAGGCACTTGGTGGAATTTAAATTCAATTAATGAAAGAGAAACCTGAAATTGAAAGCTGGTCTCGGTAACAGAGTGATAGAATATAGGAGCAGGCCATCTGGCCCATCCAGTGACGACGATGGAGTTATCATCGATTGCTGTAAAAACCCATCTAGTTCACTAATGTCTTTTAGGAAGGAAATCTGCCCTCCTTACCCCCGTCTGGCCTAAGCGTGACTCCAGACCGATAGCAATGTGATTGACTCGTAACTGCCCTCTGAAATGGCCAAGCAAGCCACTCAAGGGGCAGTAGCGGTGGGCAACGAATGCGAGGTCCACATCCCACTGAAGAATAACGAAAAGAAACAGTGCACAGTCTTTGTCTGTCTGCACTCTTTTGATTGGTCAGTGAGACCAGTGGGAGGAGACACAGGCAAATTATGAAATGTAACCGGCATCCAATAAATGAAGAGGCCTCAATGCTTCCCTTTCACTCAGGCTGTACAGTTAGGGGAATAGAACTGGTGTAGGCACGATGGGCTGAATGGCCTCTTGCTGTTCTGTAACAATTCAATGATTCTTGCAAACTTCCACAGTCCTTCCAGTTTATTAATAACAGGGCGACCACTCCCTGTTCCTGCTGAATGCGTAACGACATCAAAACAATCTTCTCTCAATGCATTCTATGTCTCACTCACAGCATGTGGATTAATGCTTCAAGCACATGTCAAATTGTCTTTGGCCAGCTCTGAGCCAAGCTACCTGAATTAATGTTGGTGCCAAGGGCTTGAGTACTGGAGCAGACAAATTAACTGTGTTAGCAACTGAGGACATTGATCCCAGCTCGTGGTTTGGATTGAGATGTGAAGACAAATGGTAAAGTTTCCAGCCTTTGACATCAAGAGTTCCTTGCCATGAGAACGTTGAAAAACTAAATGGTGTCATTATATATTTCTAACCGTGAAAGACTGTCATACAACAGTACGATGGGAGCAGCAAAAATAGAAGGGACTATATTGCCATTGGTGTACACTTTCTGCGTGCCTCAGTTCCAGAAAGATCAGCTTAGTGTTTCATTCTTTAATATAACATGCACACAAGGAATATGGGCTGAATGTTCCTGATTGCTGTGTTTTTATTTGTTGGGAATATAGTAAGATTTAACAACGGCTTCTTCCCAGGTGTTAGCAAACTTATGAACCGGCCTCTCATCTATTAAAGTTGATCTTTCTCTGCACCTTCTTTCCAGCTGTAACACTATATTCCACAGCCACTGAGTTGGTCATCCAGGGCCCCAGGCTAATGTTCCAAGGGTCACACGTTTCAAACTTCTCCTTGTGGTGAATGGTCCAATTTGGATTTCAGTAAAATTTGGAATCAGAAGCCACAAATGGGGAAGGTCAATATCCTTCACCACTTTGCCAGCACAAGTATCTCACACAGACTAATCAAGCAACAGCCTGACATAGTCATACTCATGGAATCATACCTCACAGTCAACATCTTAGACACACCGTCACCATCCCTGGATATGTCCTGTCCCACCTGCAGCATAGACCCAGCAGAGGTGGCAGCACATTGGTATACAGTCAGGAGAGAGCTGCTGTGGGAGTCCTCAACATTGACTCCGGATCCCACAAAGTTTAATGGTATTGGATCAAATTTGGGTAAGGAAACCTCTTGCTGATTATCATGTATTATCATCTTTTGGCTGTTGACCCAGTGCTCTTGCTGGAGATGGTCATTGCCTGGCGTTTGAGTGGTGTGACTATTACTTACCATTTTTCAGCCCAACCCTGGATATTATCCAGATCTTGTTGCATTTGAACAGTATCTGAGGAGTCATGAATGGTGCTGAATATTGTGCAATCATCGGTGAACATCCCCACTTCTGACCTTATGATAGAGGAAAGGTCATTGATGACGCAGCTGAAGGTAGCTGGGCCTAAGACACTACCCTTGTGAAGATGTCCTGGAACTGAGATGATTGGCCTCAGAAACATGAACGCAAAAATCCAGCCTGATATTCCAGAGCCAAGGGGGTATACACTCTCCGAGGGGTTGTCTTTCAGATGAGATGTCAAACCAAGATTCTGCCTACTCTCTGGGGTGGAGTACATTGACACCATCTGGAAGAAGAACAGGTTGGATTTCCTTATCTAATCATTATCCTTCAGCAAAAGTCACTGAAACAAAGTATCTGGTCATTTTCAACTTTATTCCCCATTGGATGTAATCATTGCTGCCGAGAGCAATGTTTCTTGCCCAACCTTAGTTGCCTTTGAGAGGGTGCTATCAAGCTGCTGTCTTCAACCATTGCAGTCCATCTGCAGTTGCAACCCCAGTGCTGTTAGAGAAGGGACCTTGGGTCATTGTTTCAGTGACAGTGAAGAAACAGTGATATAGTTCCAACAGTTTGCACAACTCGGAGGAGAACTGACAGGTGGTTTGATTGGATTTGATTTGATTTTATTACTGTCACTGTGAGATACAGTGAAAAGCATTATTTTGCATGCTAACCAGACAAAGCATACCTTACATAAGTACAGAGATAGTGGGAACTGCCGATGCTGGAGAATCTGAGATAACAAGGTATAGAGCTGGATGAACACAGCAGGCCAAGCAGCATTAGAGGAGCAGGAAAGCTGACGTTTCGGTTATGGACCCTTCTTCAGACCCGAAACGTCAGCTTTCCTGCTCCTTTG